>NC_142938.1:47841813-47854313 GCF_046866305.1 Octopus bimaculoides | reverse complement strand
TCTATCTATCTATCTATCTATCTATCTAGCTGTGTGTACGTGTATTTATGTATGTACCTCTGTCTCTCTATATATATTTGTTGGCACTCCGTCGCTTACGACGTCGAGGGTTCCAGTTAATCCGATCAACGGAAGAGCCTGCTCGTGAAATTAACGTGCAAGTGGCTGAGCACTCCACACACACGTGTACCCTTAACGTAGTTCTCGGGGATATTCGGCGTGACACAGTGTGACAAGGCTGACCCTTTGAATTACAGGCACAACAGAAACAGGAAGTAAAAGTGAGAGAAAGTTGTGGTGAAATATATGCGTATATATATGTATATGTGTATGTGTGCATGGTTGTTTATATATATATATATATATATATATATATATATATATATATATATATGTATACATGTATTTATATCTGTGTATGTATGTATTTATGTATGTATGTGCGTATACACACATCACATACACACACTATGCATATTACTACATATTTACACACGTACACAATGTTTATGTTTGTATGTATGTATAGTATGTATGTATATGTGTATGCATGTATAAGTGAATACATATGCATAAAGCTTGCTCATCTTTAGCATCTGCCCAGGAGTGACTAATCAATATAATTACTAATAAAGCCAGCTTATTGTTGTCAGCAGAGAATGTAACATTCCCATTCGCATGTATCTGACCCATCAGACGGGGTGGCAAGCGGGTGGGGAAACACTAATGACGTCATCCATTTGGTCAGGATCCTGTTGACGTCAACACATTGTGAGCTAATGCTGACATGTCATCACTCAGGTTTGGACTTTTCTTTGTTTTATTTTTCTTTCTCTAATAATAACACCTCAGCAGAGACTGATCAATTTTGTTTATTTGTTGTTTGGAGAAACGAAGACTGTTACTGTTTTTAATGATACATGTAAGGTAGGAGTGACCATAAGGAGGCTTGTGGTGTCGGTGTCGGTTCTGGTAATAATGTTGGTGGTATGTATGTATGTATATACACACACACATATACATATATATGTATGTATGTATGTATGCATATATATACATATATATATATATATATATATATATATATATATATATATATATATATATATATATATATATATATATATACATACATACATATATTTGAGAAGGTGAATGACAAGGACCTTTTTGTGTGCACAGTCTGTGACAGACCATGTCTGTCCTTGGCTGGCCTCAAATCTCACCTGCGAACCCATGGAAAACAAACCTCACCCAGCTATTCTGATTATATGTCTGTGCACACGTTTGAATGTGGTGTGTGCCAGAGGGTTTGCAAATCCAATGGGGGTCTTAAAAGACATGTTAGGATCCACAATGAGCAGAACTTACTTGCAGGTATTGGTAGCGCAAATCAGAGGTGCAATCTGTGTGGGTGTTTTTTCAAAACACTGTCTGGTTTAAAAAGCCACATCAGACGCCATGAAAGGGCTAAGGTGTAGGTGCAGGAGGTGGTCAAACTCTGTTTAAGGAGTAGAAAACCACCATATATATATATATATATATATATATATATATATATATATATATATATATATATATATATATATATATATATATATATATATAAGTCATTAATGTTGGGGTTGTGTTAACCGCACGTAGAGAGATAATTGGAAAAGAAAAAATAATAATAATAAAAAGGCAGAATGCTAAACTGAAAACATTTTAATATAGATGTGTGTAAGAAGGGTTAAAAAGGGCTTCTAGCCGTCTTTCATTGCATGGCAAATTTTCAAGAAGGGGGAAAATGAAAATCATGTTTTTTACAAAAAATAATAAGTTCAATGGTAATCCATGTAGATAATTGTTAGAAAGATTAGGATGCATGTATTTTAGTTTTAATGTATATATATATATATATATATATATATATAATAAATCATAGGGCAGCAAAAAAATTTTAGAAATTTAATTTACCGCCAGTGGTCCAGCGAGAAAAAAATTAGTCAGTAGACTATATATATATATATATATATATATATATATATATATATATATATATATATATATATATGTATGTATATTTATATATAACTCTGATAGGTTTCGGCCTGTATAGGCCCAGGCCATGTCTAACTTAATAACACCACCTGGTGAAGTCTTTTAGTCATATATGGAACACCATGGCCCACTCTAGCAAAGACTTATTATTGTTGGAGACATATCCGGGTGTTGGAAGTTGGTCCAGGATTTTTTTGAAGAAATTTGTCCCGTGAACATTTGAATTTATGGGATCTGTTTCCGTTTTGACGTATTTTGGTATGGTATTAAAAAAGCTGGACCGGTTGAGGTAAAGTAATTGTGACGTAATGTTGCTATGTGTACCGATTTCGATTTTTGTAGTGGACGGATAGCACGGGGGCCAAATCTTGGATGGATTTAAAATTTGATGCCAACATCATTTGTGCAATATTGATGGAATATTTTCCACATCACACAAATGATGTAGCACTCCCGGCAGTGTTGGAGAGAGAAGATATTGAGTTCTTTAGACGACCCTAATAGTCAATGCCTCTTATGCCGTCTATTTTTCTTCTTCTTGACCTTTGGAGTGCTTCTACTTTGATAATGAGTTGCTTCGTATAGGAGGACCAAAGTGGGCAACAGTGTTCAAGGTGAGGTCGGGTAAAAGTAGAGCAGAGAAGGATGATGGTGTAGGTATCTCTAGACCTGAAAGTTCTCAGAATCCAGGAGCACATCTTGTTGGCCGAGTCAACCTCGCTGCTTACGTGGGAACTCCAGCTTAGATTGTTATCAATAATTACTCCAAGGTCTCTGATGTTGTTGGATGACACTAGTGAGTCGCCCGAGGGAAGAGCATATGGTAATTTCAGAGTTTCCTCTTTTCCAAAGTGGATCAAATCAAATTTATCTTCATTTAGAAGCATATTGTTTTTGTTTCTTTTTGCCCATTGGACAATATGGATGAAAATTATACAATTATAATTTATGGCAAAAAGAAAAAAATTTTCTTTCCCAATATGCTGAAAAATAGATGCTAAATCGTCTAACCACATAAAATATTTTCGCTTCTATTATTACACCACGCGCACAAACGAGGAAAGCAAGCTAACAGAAATTAATAAAATTTTAACCTTATATTAGAAGTAAATTAATTCTCATTCACTTCGGCACTGGTTAACCACTTGTGTGCGTTTCTTGATCGACTACATTTGTGCCGAGGCTGGCTACGGAATTTCGATTTGGATATATTTGGGATACTTAAATGTATTCATGACTTTGCATCTGCTTTTCCGTAGGTATGTTGAAGTATTTCATTTATTTTCATTTTGTGTTCCTCGCTGATGAAGAAAGAATCCTTTTTGGATTAATCCAGAAAACGGAACCGATTCGGGAATAACTATATTTTTATGAATTTCTGTTAGCTTGCTTTCCTTGTTTTGGCATGTGGTGTAAAAATACAAGTTCAAATATTTTATGTTGTTAGACGATTTAGTGTCTATTTTTCAGCATATTGGCCAAGAAAATCTTTTCTTTTTGCCCTTATTTATAATTATATATATATATATATATATATATATATATATATATATATATATATATATATATATATATATATATATATATATATATGTATGTATGTATTAATATTTAGCAGAAGCAACAGAGGACAAAAGGCAGGAAAGTTATGTGTGTTAGCGCTTATCAAACTTACTCGAGAGATGGCGGTGGATATATCTAGCAGGTCTGGGAACTACGCAGGGGTTTCTTCTTCGAATCGTAGTGCTTGCGGGAGTGGGTTATGATAGTAATGTGCTGTTATTTCTTAGCCCTAGGTGAGCCACGATGAAAGAGACAGACCTACGATCAAAACTAGTCTAACCAAGAACATGGCGGCTTTTTGAGCTATAGTATATTTTTGTACTGCGTTCTCCTGTTCCTTTCATGTTTTGTAAGGTAGTAAAGTGTGCTGTCAGAGAAATTTGGCTCCTATTTAGAGCAAGTTTGGTAATCACTTGTAGACTCTCTTATTGACTCATCAATGATAGTAGTAGTAGTAGTAGTAGTAGTAGTAGTAGTAGTAGTAGTAGTAGTAGTAGTAGCAGTAGTAGTAGTAGTAGTAGTAGTAGCAGCAGTATTAGAAGTATTAGTAGTAATAGTATTAGCAGTATCAATAATACTACGAGTAATAATAGTTATGTAAATAGTAATAGTGGCTTTAATGATTGTAGTATTAGAACCAATGATAATATTACTAATATGAAAAGTTGTAGTAGTAGTAGTAGTAGTAGTAGTAGTAGTAGTAGTGTCAACATTGTAATAGTAGTAGTAGTAGTGAAGGTGCTGGTGCTCTAGTACCAGCATTTGTGATAGAGAAGGATGAAATCTTAGTAACTAAAACAGCAGCGTTGTCTTTTTTCACGAGTCACAAAGAATGACTCATGTAGCGGTGGTGTTGGTAGTGGTGGTGTTGTTGGTGGTGTTGGTAGTGGTGGCTGTAATGGCGATTGTAGCGGTAGTGATTGTAGTGATGGCGGTGGTGCTGGTGGTGAATGGTTATAATGGTGGTGTTGGGGATCATGTGGTGGTAGTGGTGGTGGTGATGATGATGGTGCGGGTGGTGGTGGTAGTGGTTGTGATGGGGGTAGTGGTGGTAGTAGTGATGGTGGTGATGGACATTGTGAGAGTGATGGTGGTGATGGTGATAATGATATTGATAGCGAGGGTGGTGGTAGTTGTAGTGGTGGCGATGGTGATGGGGGTTTTGATTGTGCGAGTGGTGACGCTAGTGGATGGTTGTGGTGATGGTATGGTGATTATAATATCGATAGTGGTGGTGGTTTTGTGGTGGTGGTGGTGGTTTTGTGGTGGTGGTGGTTTTGTGGTGGTGGTGGTTTTGTGGTGGTGGTGGTTTTGAGGTGGCGGCGGTGGCATTGGTAAGAAGCTTAGTGATGTTTAAGTGGTCACATTATGTGTAGATAAGGCGATGAGCATTAATTGTTGGCACGCCGGACAAAATGCTTAGTAGTATTTCGTCTGTCCTTATATTCAGAGTTCAAATTCCACCGGGGTTGACTTTGTCTTTCATCGTTTCAGGGTCGATAAAATCGACCCCAGTTGAACACTGGGGTCGATATAATCAATAAGGACCCTCCACCAAAATTTCAGGCTTAGAGTAGAAAAGATTATTAGCTATGGTTAAGTTGGCGAGTTGACAGAATTGTTTGTAACCCGGACGAAATGCTGCCAAGCATTTCGTTCGTATTTACGTTCTGCTGCGTTCAAATTTCGCCGAGGTTGACTTAGTCTTTCATCATCTCTGGATTGATAAAATAAGTACCAGTTGAACACTGGGGAGGTGGTGGTCTATGTAATTGACTTTCCCCCCTTCCCTGAAAGTGCTGGCCTTGTGTTAAAACTTGAGACCATCATTGGGTGTGGTAAGTACTGGTTGAGTACTGAGGCCGATGTAATCGACCAGCCCCTCCCTAAAATGTGCCAATAGTAGAAAGAGTTATCAGTACTGGTAAAAAGGCGGCGAGCTGTCAGAACCGAACAAAATGAATAATGGAATTTCGTCCGTCTTTACACTTTGAGTTCAAATTCCGCCAAGGTCGACTTTGCATTTCATCCTCTCGAGTTGATAATATGAGTACCAGTCATGTACTAGAGTCGATATAATCAACTTCACCATTTCCTGAACAATTGTTGGCTTTGTACAAAACTGGAAACCATTGTTAGTAGTGGCAAAATAGACGGCGAGCCGACAGAATCGTTATTACGTTGGATAACGGGCTCAGTGGCATTTCTTCCGGCCTTTACATTCTGAGTTCAAATTCCGCCCAAGTCGAGTTGTTCTTTTATCCTTTCAGGGGTCAATAAAATACGTATCAGTTGAGTACTGGTGTTGATTTAATCGACGAGACACCTTCTCTAAATGTTCAGGTCTTGTGCTTGCAGTAGAAAGAGTTGTTACCAGTGGTATCAGCGGTTAGCCACACATAGATGCTAATCTCGCTAATCTATTAACATAGATTTGTAAGATTTACTCACCTGTTGCTTAATCTACGTCCCATTCTGTATTGCAAGTAAGTTCACCAACATCAATTCATCGTAGGAGAGTTCACCGCCATCACAGTGAGGAAAGTCTACTGAGAAAATATATCCGTAGTATCTTAGCATCAATAGTTAAAAACTATTTTATTAAAAAACAAAGAGAAAACAACAACAACAAAAACAGAACAAAAAAAGAAAAAAAGAAAAATTCAAGTTGTAAAATTAGATCAAAAAGTTGATTCGGTGAACTTTCCCTGCGGTGAATTGATGACGGTGAAATTGCCGGGCATGCCAATGCTGAAGTAATATGCGATCCAATAAAATAATGTCACACATCACCTTCGGAAACACTTCTGTAAAGGGTTGCTCGTGCTGTTATAAAAGCAACCAAATCTACCTCTAATCAGTCACCTCACTCTCTTATGCAATGACGGACCTCTTATCCTGCATCCAAAAACCAGAATTTTCAGAAATCTGAAATTACCAGAAGCCCGGAAATACTGTGCAATATATTGTACCCGGAAAGTGGCGAGTTGGCAAAAAGTTAGCACGCTGGGCGAAATGCTTAGCGGTATTTCGTCTGTCTTTACGCTCTGAGTTCAAATTCCACCGAGGTCGACTTTGCATTTCATCCTTTCGGGGTTGATAAAATAAGTACCAGTTGCGTACTGAATTGATTTAACCGACTGGCCCCTCCCACTAAATTTCGGTCCTTGTGCCTAGAGTAGAAAAGAATATATTGTGCCCTGTATTGAGTGAGAAAACCCTGTTTTTGAAGCTGGTTAATTTGCCATACAGTGTGTTAAAACTAGTTTTATTCTTTACATTTTATGTAGATTGATAAAGTGGAGGTGCAATGGCCCAGTGGTTAGGGCAGCGGACTCGCGGTCGTAAGATCGCGGCTTCGATTCCCAGACCGGGCGTTGTGAGTGTTTATTGAGCAAAAACACCTAAAGCTCCACGAGGCTCCAGCAGGGGATGGTGACGAACCCTGCTGTACTCTTTCACTACAACTTTCTCTTACTTCCTGTTTCTGCTTTGCCTGTAATTCAAAGGGTCAGCCTTGTCACACTGTGTCACGCTGAATATCCCCGAGAACTACGTTAAGGGTACACGTGCCTGTGGAGTGCTCAGCCACTTGCACGTTAATTTCACGAGCAGGCTGTTCCGTTGATCGGATCAACTGGAACCCTCGACGTCGTAAGCAACAGAGTGCCAACAAGACTGATACAAATTAAACATGCTCTACTTTAGAAAAGCGTATTCATTTGTACCTGTATCTGTGAAGTAAAATCAGGTACTTTATTTTTCCTCCTTTAATTTTCCTCCTATTAACATTATACTATATATATGGTACAGTATGATATATTATAGGAGAATCTGAAGCGAATTAATAACTATCAAGCTGGTCCTGCTTTAGAAGTGTATTAATTTGGATCTTTTAAATACTTAGTTCTCTGCTGTTCATACCGTATATTATATTATATTAAGGCTGTTACCAGAAAACCGAAAATTCCAGAAATCCAGGCCACTTCCAGTCCAAAGCTTGTCGGTTATTTGGTCCGTTAATGTGTAGATACGGTCAGAACACATTTGCTAATGTAGACTTACATAAGCTAAAACAGAGGCTGGAATGCTTAACCAGAGCTGACTTGGGATAAACAACAACAGCACAAAATAACAAGAAAACATCCAGAAAATGGAGTAAAACTAGGATTCATGCCAGTAGTGTAGCATCTGTGTCATGTTCCTTTATCCATAATCTTCGTGTCGATCAAGCCTTGCATGCGAAATCGAGCTGAAAGAAACCCGAGTGGGATTCATCGAGTGGATGGTAACTGTTATTCAAACAGCCAGCTTTGTCGTACACTGACTGTCGCACGGATTTTATATGAGAATTATACTAAGGGTGTATGTGACTTTGGAATACACAGTCACTAAGAGTGAGTATAATTTTTATGAATAGTTAGTTCAGTTGATGAAATGGCAACTGCAATATACCTCGGTGAAACCGATGGAGGTTTGTTTTAAATTTTTTGGGTGTGTGGTAAGTAGCTTGCTTACCAACCACATGGTTCTGGGTTCAGTCCCACTGCGTGGCACCTTGGGTAAGTGTCTTCTACTATAGCCTCGGGCCGACCAAAGCCTTGTGAGTGGATTTGGTAGACGGAAACTGAAAAAAGCCCGTCGCATATATATATATATATATATATATATATATATATATATATATATATATATATATATATACATATATATATATATATATATATATATATATATATATATATATATATGTGTGTGTGTGTGTTTGTGTATATGTTTGTGTGTCTGTGTTTGTCCCCCCAACATCGCTTGACAACCGACGGTGGTGTGTTTACGTCCCCGTAACTTAGCGGTTCGGCAAAAGAGACTGATAGAATAAGTACTAAGCTTCCAAAGAATAAGTCCTGGGGTCGATTTGCTCGACTAAAGGCGGTGCTCCAGCATGGCCGCAGTCAAATAACTGAAACAAGTAAAAGAGTAAAAGAGTATATCTAGAGTTCGTTTGCTTGATGGGACCAGCATATATATACAGTACATATGTTGCGTGCTGTTCTCAACAAAGCATGGAAACAACATGCAACGAAAGAATGTTATGGAAATATCCCCAACATATCATCAATCGAGGGTGGAGGATAAGATATGCTGGTCACTGCTACAGAAGCAAAGATGAGTTAGTGAATGAGTTCATTCTGTGTCCTGAGCCATGGGAATTATCATATCGGACGATCCGGAATGACGTACATTGATCAACTCTCGCGTGATGTCAAGTTACAAATAGAAGAGCTCAAACATGTCATGGAAGACAGGAACATTTGGAGAGAAAGAGTGGTTTCCTTTCGGGCAAGCTGCTCGAAATAACAGATAGAGTTAATTTATGCCGTTTTAAGCGGATTGGAGTAAATCTAAAAAAAAAGTTTTCATTATCATCTTTCTTATTTTAGATTGTGTAATTGGTTATATTTATTTGTTTTTATTCATTTTAGTTTTTCAAGAAAGAATATTCTGAAAGGCCCTCTGGACTGGAAAGATCAATGTAATTATCGATCTATTTATATAATTTCTGTTAGGTCGATGTTTGTAGACGAAAAGATGGATAATCAAACATGTCAGAGAGATGCCGTTCTGAGGGGCAGGCATGCTACAATACGTATTCCACCAACTTTCATATTCAACTTATTAATCGTTATCGTTACGTTAATACCGAAAGTGATTTTTTTCTCCCTCCATCCCTAAGATAGAACATTTCGATCATAAACTCACTCGTGCGAGGAGAATATTTACTATGCCCCAGCTAACAATTTCTCTATTCACAAATTAATGATGGCGGTTTTAGTCAATAATTGTTACACTAACACATTTAATAGTTATTATACAATTAGTACAGTTTAAGTAGAAAATCGGACATTAATAGCGATCAGCAACAAATCTCAATTAACATATATATAGTGATTAAAATATCATATTAGAAACATGAAATACGCTCAAACTACAAATTGGATGAAAAGCTCCCAGTTGCATCATAGAAATGTTATATGTGCCAGAACTAATGAAAAAGCTCAAGTTGATGAACGAGTATATTCGTGGCCATTCGGCCTGCAAGAAATAGATGCAAAACTTCCCTCAAACCACACTATGTTGTTTAAGGAAAAAAAGAAAAGAAAAACACACGGGTGGGCATGTTTTTGTAAACACATTTTTGGCCTCTCAACGAAAAGTAAGATATTTTGGTTAAATAACGTGTTTTTTTTTATGATCTCAGAGACCTGGTAAAGACGATAATCCAGTTTAGTTTCGCCGTGTTTTATTGCTCTATCGACAATGTTATTCATTTCCAGACTAAAGAAAATAGCCATCTTTAGCTATTTAGAGTACAGTAACGGATTTCTTACCTGGCTTCCAGAAATCCGGGAATACTGTGAAACATCATGCAATATATTGTGCTCAGTACTGAGTAAACGGATCACATACATGTATGTGAGAAAAAAAATAAGTTCAAGTAGAACAATTCAAACTTTTTGATGAGTCCAAGAAGAGAGAAAATAATTTCTAATAAAAATTCATCATATTCAGAAATATCCCGCTAGAGCAAGCAGTAAGAATATGAAAATAACAAATTGAAAGAGTTCGCCATAGGTATAAAGATACCATAAACAATTATAAAAATGGAGAAAAGATGTTAAAAAATCAAAAAATGGATTTAATAAGCACATACGAACGTTTCAAAGCGTAATACAAATATATAAGAAAAAATAATAATAATAATAATTATGTATTCTTTTCTATTCTAGGCACAAGGCCCGAAATTTTAGGGTAGGGGACGAGTCGATTAAATCGTCTCCAGTACACAACTGGTATTTAATTTATCGACCCCGAAAGGATGAAAGGCAAAGTCGACTTCGCCGGAATTTGAACTTAGAACGTAAAGACAGACGAAATACCGCTAAGCATGTCGCCCGGCGTGCTAACGTTTCTGCCAGCTCGCCGCCTTGAATTAAAATTATGTATTGTCATTCTCGTCAGTGTGAAGAATTTAAGGAAAAAACACCAGAAGAAACATTATACTCTTTTACTCTTTGACCTGTTTCAGCCATGCCGCTGCGGTCATATAAGGAGCAATATATATATAGTTTCAGGCTTGGGTGACCAGCTACGTTTCTGCGACAAGTTGCATGGGGATGAATCAAGCTATTTCGTAAGTAATGATATAAGCCTTACGGAATATGTTGAGTGCCTCTTTCTTTCATTTGTTCGTCCACTCACTCGTGTATATATGTGTGTGTGTGTGTGTGTGTGTGTGTGTGTGTGTGTGTGTGTGTGTGCGTGCGTGCGTGTTTGTATGTGTATGTATATATATGTTTATATATTGTATATCTATCTATCTATCTATCTATCTATCTATCTATCTATGTAAAAATTTAGATTCAGATGAATATGGTACTTAAGTTGAGGCACCGGAATTTAGTACGGTATTATCCATACAATTTCAAAGTAAGGTGATTGAAATCAAAATAAGCAACAATATCTATATATGTATATATATATGTATATATATATATATATATATATATATATACATATATATATATATATATATATATATATATATATATATATATATATATATATATATATATATATATATATATATATATATATATATATATGGGAGAATATACAAATAATAACAACAGACGAGGACAGGTGGTGTAAATAACAAAAGTATATATTAGTATGACGCTCGGGAATACGGAAAGTCTTTGACGTTTCGAGCTACGCTCTTCAACAGAAAGAATACGGAGACAAGGAGAAAAACACGGAGAAAAAAAATTGAATAGTGTTCAGTCAACGGTCAATCATACACAAATACGCACACACGCACATACGTGTGTGTGTGTGTGTCAAGTGCGTGTTGCGTACCGTTACTTAATAAAAGAAAAAAAATGCATTGTAAATAAACAACGACAGATAAAAAAAAAACCTATATGTATAAGACATAGGGGGTCCCTAGTTCTTTCTTCATCAGTTATTAACCAAAATGGTAATACTCAGTTTCGCACCATTAATGATAAGACTGAGGTTTCCCATGTTGGCGGTGCCTGCGAAAGACGCAAAGTAGACATACGAAAGTAAAAAATATACATAATGTAAGGCGATGGGTAAAGACGAAACGAGCAAAATAAAGCCTTAAGGCCAAAAGACAAGGATGGTAGGCAACGCTTAGAAGAAATCCTGAAGGATATAGACAAAACCAAATGACAAGACAGAATAATTCTGAGGCTGGAGTTTGGAATCCGAAGTAGGTTTCTGAGTCAGCAGGTATGTATTAAAAGAAAAGGACGACAAAACCAAGGCAGGGTGAGTATCTCAGGTCATTTAGAATATTTAATTAGAGATTTACCTTTACTCTAATTAAATATTCTAAATGAGCTGAGATGCTCGTCCTGCCATGGTTTTGTTTTCCTTTTCCTTTAATATGTATGTAGGTATAGTGATGCAAACAGGAAAAATAGAAGTAAAAATTTGAGCATATGTATATTTTAATTAATTTTTAGCGGAAATAACAGGGTCAGAGAATTTCGTGCGTTGACGTATCACTTTGATATACATACATACATACATACATACATACATACATACAAGCATAATACATACATGCATCTATCTATATATCTATCTATCTATCTATCTATCTATCTATCTATCTATCTATCTATCTATCTATCTTTATATAGCTTACTGCTCCGTTATATGTAGGATCAACAAAAAAAAGTAAGTATTCCATCCAGTGAGAGATGAACATCAGTTAATTTGATATTTATATGATATATATATATATATATATATATATATATATATATATATATATATATATATATATATATAAAGGATTAGCA
>NC_142938.1:47816813-47836813 GCF_046866305.1 Octopus bimaculoides | reverse complement strand
ACTGCTGAAATAACAGGTGTCATGCGTTTGACTTTGTGCGGAGTAATTTTAAAAGAATTCTTAGTTTTTGAACTCGTTTGTAATATGTCAGTCTTTTCCGCTTCTCTCTTGGCTGACTGGAAATATGACCTGAGAAAGAACAGGTGAATGTTAGAGAGAAGTAAACTAAAACTTTGAATCCGAAACTCTGCTAGACAGAGAATCAATGAATATATTAGCGACAGAGGGCAGTGTTAATACCGAGATGTAATATTTATCCCCACTTAAACGTGCGCCAAAAACCAATATGAGAGTTTCTCATATTGGCTTTTGGTAGATACGATGAGAGTTAGAACAAACTATACTGCGGTACATTCCACGAGAGTTACTTATTTTAAGAATAAGTACCAGGTGCAGGCGTGGTTGCGTGGTAAGAAGCTTGCTTCCCAGTCACATGGTTTCAAGTTCAGTCCCTCTGTGTGGCATCTTGGGCAAGTATCTTTTACTATGGCCTCGGGCTGACCAAAATCTTGTGGGTGGATTTGGTTGACGGAAACTGAAAGAAGCCCGTCGTTTGTATATATATATATATATATATATATATATATATATATATACACACCTATGTGTGTGTGTGTTTTTTGTGTCTGTTTGTCCCCCATCACCGCTTGACAACCGGTGTTGGTGTGTTTATGTCTCCGCAACTTAGCGGTACAGCAAAAAAATGCCGATAGAATAAGTACTAGGCTTTAAAAAAAGACCCTGGGGTCGATTTGTTCGTCTAAAACCTTTCAAAGCGTTACTCCAACATAATCGCAGTCAAAGGACTGAAACAAGTAAAAATAAACGATCATACATACACACATACATGCATGCATACATGATAAAGACCTCTTTCTGTCACGAGTGACCATAGGATTGCACCTAGAAAGTTCCATGCGACAGCACAAGTCCGGGCAAGGTAGTTCATGGAAGACCAGCAGTCACCTAAGCATACCAGCCTCCACTCTCCATATATATATTGCTAAAATTATGTTCAAACAATTCCAGCAAAGTGAAACTATTTATGATAGCAGTCAAAAAGTAAGATATCACTATTCTAAATACCTTATATGGAATACATTATATAATCATAATGAAAAATTGTTCAGTTTATTTCTTGCAATTTATCAGGATACTAACCGACCATTTTATTTTTTTCATCCACAACGCCTGTAAACTGACAGTTTCACATTTTATTACACAACCTACGTTTACATTAAACAACTTGTGAACGTCCTATCCAATCAATTGTTCGCTTGTTATTATTACTTACCAGAAGGCAACGAGCTAGCAAAACCGTTATCACGTCGGGCACAATGATGCACAGCCTTTCAGCCGTCTTTTCGCTTTGAGTTCGAATGCCGCCAATGTCGACTTTGCCTTTTATTCTTTTGTAGTCGACAAAAGAAGGACGAGTTGAGCACGGGGGTGGGTGGTATAGGCATGTAATTGACTAACTCCGCCACAACCGAAATTGCTGGTCTTGTGCCAAAATTAAAAAGAATTAGATAAATTATTATTCAAAAGTTATTGTCAGTGTTGTTGTTTAATCTCAGGCTAACTCATATGGAGAAGATTTTTAATGAAATCTATTTCTGGTTTAATCAATCTTAAGCGTAAAGACCACTTTACTCAATCTGTTCTGAGACCTTTAAAGACGATAAGCTGCGACCATCAGACAATCAGAGGGTATGTATCTAAGAAGTCCACTTTGCAACAACAAGGTCTGAGGTTTAATCCCTCTGCGCGGCACCTTAAGCATATGCTTCTACTATAGCCCCGAGACCAATCGATGGCTTCCAAATGAATTTGATAGACGAAAACTGTAAGCCCGACATGTACACACACACATACACACGTGTGTGTGTATGTGTGTGTGTGTGTGTGTGTGTGTGTGTGTGTATGCGTGTGTGTGTGTGTGTTTGTGTTTGTGCATGTACTCCACCATCGCTAGACAACCACTGTTGGTTTGTTTACGTCCCTGTAACTTAACTGGTTCGCTTTCGAGTATGGCCAGATAAATTGTGCCTCGCTTGCACTAAATTTTTAGATGCCTATGTCTTCATGAAGAAGAAGTAGAAACCTTCTCGGCCACACCAACCATGACTGGGCAGAAGATTGACTGTATAGCAATTGGAGGGAAAGAGTTGCACTAGGAGTAGGTGAGGTCTCTTTATAGCAGAGCAGACTGGAGGAATCTGAAATGAAATACCTTGCTTAAGGACACAACACTCAGCCCGATCGTACTACGTTGCAATCGTGAGTCCCAACACCCTAACGACTAGGCCACACATAATAATAATAATAATGCTACTACTACTACTACTACTACTACTACTACTACTACTACTACTACTACCACCACTACTACTACTACTACTACTACTACTACTACTACTACTACTACTACTACTAATAATAATAATAATAATAATAAATGCCCGGATGCAGTACCAGGCAGTGGCTCTCATGGCTTCTGATCTTAATTGATTGGAAGCGTTATCATGTACATTGTTCTGTCTTGGTATAAAAAGATGGGCTACAGCATATATTCTGCTTAATACCACAGATTTGCTTGTCAGTTGTTTGACCATAACCAGTTGAGCATGTCCCTTGGTGGCTGACGATATGTGCATCTCTAATCATGAGCAGAAGTAGTGGGGGAGCATCATAGCCATGTGTTGAGAGGAATTCTTTGGGGTTTGAATAATTCACCTCTGGAAACATGGGTCTGTGGTTCAACATCCTTAAACAAACCTTATTCATAGACCTTTTCAGCGGTATGGGCTACTCAACCTGAAGAAAATTTAAACTGGGCCCCATCTGCAAGGTCATGTGCTGTTTATCTTGATAAGAGATCACCATGTCGCGCACATATGGTTGTGATGTATGTGCCTGGTGTACCCTTATCAGATTGGTAGTCATGATGGGTATACAGGGCTTCGTATATTTTACCCCAGTGTCACTTCGATGGCATACATTGCTCTCTCACTCAATGGTAATAATAATAATAATAATAATAATAATAATAATAATAATAATAATAATAATAATAATAATAATGATAATAATAATACAGATGAGAGCTTAACCTGTTTGATTATAATGTTTTCAAATTCTGATACAAAGCAAGTCATTTTATTGGGAAGAGGATAGTGACTACACCGATTCCAGTACTTGTCTGGTACCTATGTTATTGGTCCCGAAAGGTAGAAAGGCAAAGATAGCCTTAGCGGAATTTGAACTTCGAATTTGAGGAACCAGAATAAATGCCACTAAGCATTTTGTCTGACACGGTAACGATTCTGCTAACCCGTCGTCTGTGTGTGTTTTAAAGGTTAGAATGACTAATGCGACTTATTTCAATAATAATTTATAGGCGTAGGAGTGGCTGTGTGGTAAGTAGCTTGCTTACCAACCACATGGTTCCGGGTTCAGTTCCACTGCGTGGCACCTTGGGCAAGTCTCTTCTACTATAGCCTCGGGCCGACCAAAGACTTGTGAGTGGATTTGGTAGATGGAAACTGAAAGAAGCCCGTCGTATATATGTATATATGTATGTATGTGTGTGTGTATATGTTTGTGTGTCTGTGTTTGTCCCCCAACATCGCTTGACAACCGATGCTGGTGTGTTTAGGTCCCCGTAACTTAGCGGTTCGACAAAAGAGACCGATAGAATAAGTACTAGGCTTACAAAGAATAAGTCCTGGGGTCGATTTGTTCGATTAAAGGCGGTGCTCCAGCATGGCCACAGTCAAATGACTGAAACAAGTAAAAGAGTAAAAGAGTAATCCTTTAAAACATTTACAGTAAAAACGTTGATTTTTGTGAGTTGTAATAATTTTTTACGACGAATGAAATGACTTAAAAATTAAAACTTGAAATTAACACTTAAATGTAACTTTTCAAAATATATACATCATTAGAGAAAGATAATCTAACTGTTCATTCCGTAGTCTTAAATGGGTGTGGAGATAAGTCGCTCATGGATAGAACGCTAGTCTTTCATAGTTAACTTCACCTTAGTTAACTTCCCCTGTAGAAAACTTCGCCATTCGCATCTGACCTATCTTGGAGCTTGATAAAATCTTACGTCAAATGGAACTAATTGACTATGTCAGCTCCCCGAGGGATACGATGAGAGAAATACTAGCCTGCAGGTCAATATGAGCCTTCGACCCTCAGGGTGCCAGCTCGATAAAATAACCACTCGGCCATTTCACTTCCAAATGAAAACAAAATACGAAACGACAACAATAACAGCAACTACTACTACTACTACTACTACCACCACAATCAGAACTACCACCACCACTACCGCCACCAGCACTGCCAGCACCGCCAGCACCGCCAGCACCGCCACCGCCGCCACCCCTGACCCACTACTACTACTACTACTACTACCACCACTACTACTACTACTACTACTACTACTACTACTACTACTACTACTACTACTACTACTACTACAACAGACATTAAAACGAATAATAAAATTAACATCAAACTATATTAAGCGAATGAAAAAAGATGGCGGTTTATTTTTGATTTATAAAATCTTAATTATTGAATTATTTAGTGAGTATATATGTGTGTGTGTGTATGTGCCTATGAAGGGATGGAGGATAGTAATTGGTATGGGAGGGGCTAAGTTCAAATTGCTTTGGGTGTTGATCGCAAACGAAATGACGCAAAAAAAAAAATAAAAGTAAATAAATGACAGAAATCACTTTTAAAAAAAATCCCAACTAATTATAAAAAAAAATATTACGCAAAAATACAAACATTCACAAAAGTAAACCAAAGAGAAGAAGAAGAAGAAGAAGAAGAAGAAGAAGAAGAAGAAGAAGAAGAAGAAGAAGAAGAAGAAGAAGAAGAAGAAGAAGAAAAAGAAGAAGAAGAAGAAGAAGAAAAAAAAAGAAGAAGAAGAAGAAATGGGAAGGAGAAAAACATTAAAAATACAAATAATATGCAATAAAAATAGGGATTTAGACAAACCCTTAATGCCAAACCTCATCAACACAGTACCTCATCCCACAACTCACTCACCCCACCTCACCGTGATACAGTACCCGACACAACGTCACACCCCACAACACCATTCTATGTTCATCTACGACGGAATAAAGATATCCATACAACTATTTTTTTTAAAAAGAAAACAATAAAATGGCGACTAAAGAACGACAACAACAAAATCATAGCAATAACAGTATTAACAAAAACATCATGACAAAGACCTATACTCTCTCTCTCTTTCTCTCTCTTTCCTATCTCGTTCTATACCACATTCTTTTTTGTTTATATATTTTGTTTTATATAATCTCATCTCCCAAAAGACAACAACAACAACACCCAAAAAACTCTGATCACATGCGCAGTGAAAATAGGGGATCAGGTGTTGGTATTTAAACTACCGCAGTCACAAAAGCGGTGGGGAATAATCCACCTAGCACCCAAACCAAAACCTTAATGAAAATATAAAAGCAAAAAAATGGAAAAAAACAAAAATATAAAATAAAAAATCTAAAAATAATTCAACCAAAATATATTTCTTTCTCAGGGAGAAAAATAACAGAAGGGGTGCAGAGAAAGGGGATGTGCGAAAAAACAAAAAATGATAATAACAACAGATTTAATAAAATGAATGGTAAACCCCATAAAAAATTATTTTAGCCAATCAGCGTTCAACTCTCCGCTTACTGTCGTTTTAAATGCAACGTTGACCATTTAATGTAATTATGTATGTGTGAATACACATATAGATACTCAATTATACTTACAAAAATATATACACGCTTATAAGTAAACGACGTATAACTAAATTGAAATAAAATCACATATAAAAGTTCAAAAAATTATATACATATATATTAATGTGTGTGTGTGTGTGTGTGTGTGTGTGTGTGTGTGTGTGTGCGTATATATATATAAGCTGGAAACATGACCATTCCCAGATGCAACAATATATATATATATATATATATATATATATATATATATATATATATATATATATAGATATATATATACATATGTATATATATATATATATATATATATATATATAAGACAAGTTATAAATAATGGTCATAGCATAATTTTTTTCTTATTGGAGCAAATTTGGCTTACAGCTGTTTTGAGTAGTCATTATAGGTATGTTACTAATAGGTTTATTCAATCTGCTGAGAAAAATTGAACGACCTAAAAAAGGTAATGCTACTTTCCTGGAAGTCATTTCTAGTTATAACAAAGCAGAACACTGAAAAAAGTATATATATATATATTATAAACTTTATATTACACTTACATATATATATGCATACATATATTTACATACATATGTGTGTATATATATATATATATATACACACATAGATGAATATATGGATGGATGGATGTATTGATCACAGAAAGATATCTAGCTAAGTTATTTGCAGAATGTGAAAGGCACAGTCGATCTCAGAAGGATGAAATTGATATCGGAATGTGAATGGTAAAGTTTATCTCAGAAAAATATGTGGCAAAGTTGTGTGCAGAATGAGAAAGCCAGGGCTGATCTCAGAACATGAAAGGTAAAGTTGCTCACAGAACGTGAAAAGTAAAATTGATCTCAGAAGGATGAAAGACGAAATTGTTTCCAGGAATTGAAAGGCAATGTTGATCCAAGAAAGTGGAATACAATGTTGATCCTAGATAGAAATGCATTAAAAATTACTGACTGTGTCCATCACAGAACACTGATACTAAAGTAAGCAGAAACCAATGAAAAAAAATGCCTACATTTTCTCAACCTGCAAGAATTGGCGACCAAATCGCAGTCAGTTTGAAAAGTAAATAGATATTATGAATAATTACATTATTTATACAGTGAATAACTGCAGCTATTAAAATAGTAATTATAATAGAAAACTGAGAAATACGTCCAGCGTTGATCAACCGAAAAAGAACTGGTTCTTTACCATGACAACGCCCGACCACATATGTTGCAAACAACTGCATATTTTGAACGAACTGGTCTACAAAACTCCATCTCTTAGACCTCTCTTCGACCGATGTCCACCTTTTTCAAGTACCTCGATAATTTCATAATAAAATACGAGTTTAAAATACCTTTGAAGAATTCATTAGTTCCAGTATTTCAGAAGTTATTCGCTACAACGGACAAACTGTCATAGGTATAATATAGTTTCTAATTTAAGCATAAAGCTAACTTTCGTAAGGAGGAAGTTAGATATTGCTATAGACCTCAGTACATGACCGGTATTTATTTCATCATGTCTGAAAGGATGAAAGTCAACGCTTACTTCAACTGGATTTGAACTCAGAAGGCGAAGAGCTGGAAAAAATACCGGAGCACCTTTTTGTCTTCGCGGCTCAAACGATTTTGCTAATCCAGGGCCGCAGATGAATGAAAAAGAGACAGGATGGTCGCATTTAGAACAGCGGTTAGACAATAAATATTCGTCAAAGAAAGCCATAGTAATAAAAATGAAAGAAACAGAAAAAAAAGTATAAAGAAAAATACAAGAAAACTAAAGCAATCAACGACAAAAAGTAGCTTTGAAAATATTTCGACGAAATCCCGGTTTTTATCTTTCCATAACAACATTAATTTCCTCTTTAGGGCCTTACTCTCGTGTTGAGTTGCCAACGTTCTCTTTACTTCTTACTTAGCTTAACATGAAAATAAACGTAAACATTGGTTCGTGTGCCGCTATCACACTCCATCCCCGACTGTTATTTTCCAACCACTCCCTCCCTTGGCCGAACACAGCAAATGAAGAAGGTTACCTCTCCACCACACCCATGATCCGTGCTATTTGCCGCTATCACAGATGGCCCGGTCCATCTGTCAGCACTCGACGGCTTGTCTGCTTCGCTATTGACAATGGCGCTCGTGATTTCAACGTCCATCTGGCCAGAGTTGTATCACAGTAGTATCAGTGGCGGCGGCGGTGGGGGTTCGGTAGCGATGGTGGCGGTGGCCGTTATGGTGGTGGTGTCGGTGGTGATGGTTCGGGTTGCGGTAGTGGTTATGGTGATCTCTCTGGTGGTTGTGACTGTAGTGTTTGGTGGTTGTTTTAATAGCTGCTAAGGTAGTATCTGCAGTGGTTGGTGTTGGTAGTTGTAAGGATGGGGTGATAGTATCGGTGGTGCCTGAGGTGTTAACTGTGACAGTGATGACAGTGGTTGCAGTTGTAGTGGTGTCCGTGGTAGTATAGATCATGGTGATAGTGGTGGTAGTGATGATGGTAGTGGTTGTGACGATTGTAGTGGTGGTGCTGTTGGTAGTAATAATTGTGGCTGTTGTAGTGGGGGTAATCAGGCTTATAGTCATGAGGTAGTGAGTTCGATTCCCGGTTTAGGCTGTGTGTTGTATTTTTGAGCAAGACGTAGAAATGAATAGTGACATCACTGGTTCGAAGCTGTATGGGCCTCAGCCTTTCCCTTGGATAACATCGGTGGCGTGGAGATGGGAGGGTGGTATGCATGGGCAACTTCTGGTCTTCCATAAATAACCTTGCCCGGACTTGTGCCTCGGAGGGTAACTTCTAGGTGCAATCCCATGGTCATTCATCGAGTAATATCTGTAGTAGTGATAATGACGTCAACGGTGGTGGTAGTGATCGTAGTACTGGTACTAATAAAGATGGTAGTATTGATGATGGAGGTGGTGGTGGTGGAGGTATAATATCATAGGGGTGTTATTAGATGCAGCAGTTGATATCGATAAAAAGAAACAAAAAAAGAAAAACACCATTATCATTGATACAGAATCCCCTCAGCCATACCAACCTCTGAAGGGTTTTAGACAAGCCCACCCCCACCCTATGACAAAACCCACCTCGGTTATATTTTTCCTGTTTTTGAACTTTAATATCATCTAATATTAAAATATTAAAGCATTGACTTATAAAAACGCTTAATATTATGGTTGCATAACAGAATATCGCGTCCCTATAAGTCATTAATATTTATGAACCAGCTTCCAGGAATGTGTTTAATATGCAAAATTGGCATACCCAATAACATTACATCGCTATATGCAGTGGCTATTTAAGCAATGAGTTCGTGGATGGTCAATGGGTTGGATGGGTGCTGACGAAGGAGCAAAGACTCACGTCCATAACGCATTTCTTTATTTTCGATCTCATTGTTTGTTTACATCTAACGTCTCAGATATTTAACTTTTCTACTCTAGGCACAAGGCCCGAAATTTTTTGGGGAGGGGGTCAGTCGATTAGATCGAACCAGTACAGAACTGGTACTTAATTTATCGACCCCGAAAGGATGTGAGGCAAAGTCGACCTGAGCGGAATTTGAACTCAGAACGTAGCGTCAGACGAAATACCGCTAAGCATTTCGCCCGGCGTGCAAACGTTTCTGCCAGCTCACCGCCTTTCATCTCATATACTAAACGTCACAATAAAATCAGTGCTGGCTATAGTTTTTATAGAAAATCTGTAGAGATGACCTTAACACGTCAAATGTAATGTAAATACAGTTCTATATTTAAGAGATGAGGAATTATTCGACGAATATTTGTCCTCATCTTGTTTGTTGTTAACACAACGTTTCGGCTGATATACCCTCCAGCCTTCATCAGGTGTCTTGGGGAAATTTCAAACCTCAAAGGCAAAATGTGGTCAGCTAAAGATAAAGGAAAATTCTGATCTAGGGTTTTTTTTTTCCTAGTGGAGTGGTTGTCCTTGGTGTGTTTTTGTCCTCCATTCAGCCCTGAAATCTAACTTAAACATTCGTGAAATTTCTAGTATTTAGTGCTTCCACTGCTACTTACAAAGATGAGGTCATCCTAGTTAATACTACATATTTATCACTCAGCGGAGCTTAGTTTTTGATTATCATATATCTTGATTGAAACAAGACATATTTTGACTAAATACATGTTGTATTATACCAGGGGTAGGATACAAACAACTGATCAACAGGCGCAAGCGTGGCTGCGTTGTAAGAATTTTGCTTGCTAAGCATATGGTTCCTGGTTCAGTGCCACGAAGTAGCACTTTGGATAAGTGTCTTCTACTATAGCCTCGGGCTGATAAAAGCCTTGCGAGTGGATTTGGTAGACGGAAACTTAAAGAAGCTAGTCATATATATATATATATATATATATATATATATATATATATATGTATGTATGTGTGTGTGTGTGTGTGTGTGTGTGTGTGTGTGTGTGTGTGTATAATTATGATAATAATATTAGAGATAAAATCCAAATTTACAGGTAAAACTCAATTAAATTCAATTTATCAAAAATTAAAATCAAATTAAGTTTCACAGTATAAAATATATAAATAAATAATTTTAGAGAAAAGAACCAAAGTTCATGAACTCATCAATGAAAATCCAGTCACATATAGAAAAGGTAATAAGTAAATGCACGATAAATAAGTATAATATAATACGAAGTAAAAATCATAAGATAATGATAATAAAACGACTACACATGTTTCATAACCAAGTTTTCAAATAAAAAATAAATATATTCAAATCGATTAAATCGATCGAAAATCAATTCTATTCAAAAATATAGCTAATCTTCAGGTCAAAATACAACAATAATAAGAATAAAAAGAATGTATATAGCAACCAACAATAAATAACAAATGAATTTATATAAAAATACTTATTATATTAAGATAGAAAAATGTTAAACAATATTATTAAAAATATCAAAAATTATAAACGTGTCATAATTAACTTTGGTATGTGTATTTATTGCTAAATGTATTTGTATTTTAGCGTGGAAGTTTTTTAATGGATATATCTTTTAATTTATCATTATTTTTACTGCTAATTATTTACCCTGGGTATTCAGGCCGATTTCTTCTACATAAGCTATTTTTGATTTAAGTTTTGTTTTCGATTTTTATAATAATATGATTTTTAACCGCAATTGTTATTTCATGCAACCAGTTATTGCAAAAACCAATAGTTGAAAGGACCAATGAAACAAAACCATTTTCAAATGTGTATCTATCAAAGTAATTGTATTTCTGCATATAACTTTATCTTACTCCATCCTAAACAAAACTGTCCGACGAACGGGAACGTGAAACTCTGAATAACAGTTTTTGTGATATTTTTGCTGCTTTTTTAATAAAGTATATATATATATATATATATATATATATATATATATATATATATATATATATATATATATATGTGTGTGTGTGTGTGTGTGTGTGTGTGTGGAGGCACATGGCCTAGTGGTTAGAGCAGCATACATGTATGTATGTATATATATATATATATATATATATATATATATATATATATATATATATATATATATATATATATGTATACATGTATGTATTTAGGTATATATATATATATATATATATATATATATATATATATATATATATATATGTATGTATGTATGTATACCTGCAAACAGAAAGGAAGCAAAGACTGAATATTTTCAGACGATGAATATTTAAGTATAAATATATAGGGATATTTATATATTAATGTATCAAACTTACACAGATTACAAACGACAGAGAAAACTTAATGCAGAAGAGGTATGGTGTTATAAGTCCAACAGCTGCTTCTGGGAGGGGGGAGCTAGGAAACCCATCATAATGTTACAAGCTGTAATTTACCAAAATATACAGCGCGTAATGTAAGTAAATAAACATTAGATAAATCGAGCTTCCGTCATCTGGGTAGAAAAAATCTTACTTTTCAGGTCATGATGCAAAGAGGTTTAAAGGTACACTGATGAAGGAGGCTAGATTTATCCAATTAGGAGTGGCATATTTTGGTGAAGTACATCTATCAATATTACAGTGGCTCTCCGATATCCCAGAATTAGCTGTTTAACTTATAACACCTTACTTCCCCCCACATGAATATTCATCGTCTGAAAATTCCGTCTTTGTTTTCTCTCTGTTTGCATGCCTACATACGTATATATATGTAAATTGTATATCATATCCAAGCTACTATATCTAATTTGTTTATCCGCATAATTGTCTCCATATCTGCTCACTTGGATTCTTCTTCGAGCTACTCTTTACTCCTCGTAAAGACATTGGAATCTAAGTTCGAATCATTTAAGCGCTACTAAGTGTTTCCAATACACAGAATCTCCGGATCTCATCTGTTGACTATATATATATATATATATATATATATATATATATATATATATATATATATATATATATATATGTGTGTGTGTGTGTGTGTGTGTGTGTGTGTGTGTGTGTGTGTGTGTGTGTGTATAGGAAAATAAGACAAGGTAGAAAATGCTAAAATAATTTTATAGGTTTCAGTTTTTGCGACTTTTTAAACTTAGAGTAAATCATGAAAAACAATTAAATTGTGGAAAAATGAAATGAAATGTCTCTGTCTGTCTGTCTCTCTCTTTTACTTTTATGAAAGCTCGGTATGTAGGTAGCAGCAGGTCTGAAGGAATATTTAATATGAGGGATGTGGGTTCTTGGTTTTGATTGTTTAAGCAGCAGTAGCCGAGGAAGGAGACGGTAAAGAAGAAGAAGAAGAAGAAGAAGAAGAAGAAGAAGAAGAAGAAGAAGAAGAAGAAGAAGAAGAAGAAGAAGAAGAAGAAGAAGAAAGTAGGAAACGAAGGAAACGCGACCAATTTTGAACACCAAATACACGTAGATGAGGGTCTTACAATTGCCCATGGTTGCATGTGTTGTTCACACATATGATGCGGAATATGAACGTAAATAAATAAATTTAAATTAAAAAAAAAAAAAGTCTCTATCTGATCTGATATAAACGAAATTGTTATAAACACACATATGGACGCACATACTTACATATAAGCACGAACACATAAGTGCGTGCACACATACGAGCTTGCACACACTCACATGCTCATACCGAACAGTTTCAAAACAACGCCAAAACAACGCCAAATCATACATTCAAAATAAATGGAAGTGAAGAGACAAGTTACTGAAGAGATTGCAAGAGTGCAATGAAATAATTTAACAAAAAACTATATAAATTAATAAAGAACTGCACCAGTGCGTGTGTTTATTACCGGCATAATGCCTCTCCCAAGGTTTAATTGTATTTCTTTCAACACACGTATCCACATCAAGAATCTTGCACACGAAATACTCATACGAAATAATTATAGGTTGTTTATAATATATATATATATATATATATATATATATATATATATAAATAATTTTTTTATGCGCCCTTTTAAAGCCTAGCCAGGCTAATGGGCCCGGTTTCCCGGTTGCTATGGCGTATGTGTTCCCGCCCAGCTGGACGGGACACCAGTCCATCGCTGCGTTACTCAAGACACAGGAAGAAATAGTGAAAGTCGGGGCAAAATAGTACAACAGGGGTCGCCACCTCCCCCTGCCGGAGCCTCGTGGAGCTTTAGGTGTTTTCGCTCAATAAACACACACAACGCCCGGTCTGGGAATCGAAACCACGATCCTCCGACCGCGAGTCCGCTGCCCTAACCACTGGGCCATTGCGCCTCCCACCACATATATATGTATATGTATGTATGTATATATGTACCATACAAATGATAATAATTTTTGAAATGCAGAAACGCCGTTAGAGCAGCAAAAATATTGGGTAAACTGCCCTTAAAAAGTGGAAAAAAATTTCCCCTTTGTAAGGGTAAGTTACCCAATATTTCTGCTGTTCTAATGTTTCAAAGTTTGAAAAAAATTATCAGCTTATTTGTATCGTACAATACATATTTTGCTGCTTATATATGAAAAAAGTAAATGTTAGTTTGTTGATATATACATATAAACACGTAGTTGTGCATTTAGCTTTATAGCGTCTAAATTGGCGGATAAATTTGTCAGAGGTTAGTTTAGCTTGATTGTAAAGCATTTATCCGGAGTCTCTGAGGGATGTGGGGTCGGGTCCCATGGCTGTTTGTTAACAAATTTTCCTGCTTTGTAAGTGCACTATTCCGTGCAATCCTATACCATACCTTGTTGTGTAGTTTACTGTTGTATAGAATAATGCACCATATTAAAGTGTAAGAACGTTGTCTATATTGTTGTTTAAATCTAAGTCAGTCGTCATTAACAGTTATGATCAATGGTATTGTAATTGTTGTAAGCATGTCAGCCTTCGTCAATTCAGACTTTCAATTTGTTATTTCCTTAGCTAAGAAGGTAAGTTATGATATGTGGTTGGGTGGTAAGAAGTTTGGTTCCCGACCACATAGTTTCGGGTTCAGTCCCACTGTGTGGCACTTTGGTCGTGTATCTTTTACTTGGGCCGATCAAAGCCTTGTGAGTAGATTTGGTAAACGGAAACTGAAAGACGCCCGTAATGTAGGTGTGTGTGTATGTGTGTGTGTACGTGTCTTTTTATCTGAATTTGTTCTCATCACTTCTTGACAACCAGTGTTGGTTTGTTTATGTCCCTGTGACTTAGCGGTTCATCAAAAAGAACACAATTTAAACATGTATTAGGCTCTAGAAAATGAACACTGGAGTCAATTTGTCCAAAGAGTGAAGCCTTTTTACCCCTCACTCCATTTGATTTCTGTCCTCATTCGTTTCTGTAGAAGAGCGTAGGTTCTAAACCTCAAAGACTCTTCCATTTTTCCTGAGTATCAAACTAATACATCTCTGTTGCTCATTTTTTATTTGTACAATTTTGAAATTTATATATACACGCATATATAAGTATGTGTACATGCATATATGTGTGCACACGTGCACACGTTCGTGAATAAATGCAACGAACAAAACAAAAATAGAACACAGGGGAAACAAGATTTAAGAAATAGAAAATTAGTTTAACGCTTTAATGAAAAAAAAAAACGAGCCTCAACGTTACAGATGTTAGTCCATCATCAGAATAAAGAGAACACATAGGCGTAGTAAGAAATAGAAAAAAATAGTAAGAAATAGCAAACAAAGGATTAAGAATTCGGGGTGGGAGTGGGGTGGAGTTAAGAAGGGTGGTGCGTGTGCGTGTGCGAGTATGAATATCTGGTTGAGTAAAAAGTAAGCAACGTTTTGAACCATGAAGAATTTGTACTGGATTTTCGCAGAGTTTTGAATTTTTTAAAACGTATTTTTGCAATCATCTGATAATATAGATATAGACTTGCCCAAATGCATCAATAAATTGATATTGATATTTTTTTTCACCGTTATTACAATCATCTAAAATGGAACTGTCAAAGCGTGATATTCAAGCAATTTTGCTATCCAACTTCAAAAAAGGATGTACAGCAGCTGAAACTGCTCGCGATATCAACGAAACGTTTGGTGAGGAAACGACCAGTGAGTGGTCAGCTCGAAAATGGTTTAGACGACTTCGAAGTGGAGAAATGAGCCTTGAAGATTGTGAGTGTAGTGGACGCCCATCTGTCATCAATGACGGTCAATTAAAGACTGTCATTGAGAAAGGTCCACGTAAAACCATCCGAGAACTGGCAAAAGAAGTTAACCAGAAAACTGCCTGCAACCATTTGCATGCGATCGGAAAATAAAAAAAGCTCGACAAATGGGTACCACACGATTTGAATGAAAATCAGAAGATGCGCAGATATGAAATTTACTCGTCGCTTCTTTTCCATAACCAGACCGTTCCATTTCTCGACCGTATTGTAATTTGCGATGAAAAGTAGATTCTGAACAATAATAAAAAACGTTCTTCGCAGTAGTTGAACCAAAATGAAGCACCGAAAAATTTCCTTAAACCTGAGCTCTTCAAAAAGAAGGTTATGGTGACTGTTTGGTGGTGTACTGCTGGACTCATCCACTATAACCACCTAAAACTCGGAAAAACCATTACTGCAGAAACATATTGCCATGAAATTGCCAAAATGAACGAAAAACTGTTACTCCTCCGTCCCAGACTGGTCAACAGAAGAGGGCCAATCATTCTTCACGACAATGCTCGACCACACATTTCACTAATGAGTTGCAGAAATTGAGGGAACTTGGCTACAAAGTTCTTCGCCACCCAATTTATTCCCCAATCCTTTCTCCAACCGACTACCACTTTTTCAAGCATCTTGATGGTTTCCTGCGAGAGAAGGAGTTCAAAAATCAAACCAATGCTGAAAGTGTGTTCAAAGAGTTCAGCAGCTGCAGAACTCCAGATTTTTATGTTACTGGAATAAACAAACTTGTAACTCGTTGGCAAAAATGTGTTGATTGTCATGGTACTTATTTTGATGAATAAAATTTCTGCATTGTTGAAATATATTGTGATGATTTTCATGTTTCAAAACGTTGCTTACTTTTTACTCTGCCTGGTATATATGTTTCTGAAAGCGGACATTTGGGCGAGTTGCGTGTGTGTATGCAATTATATATGTAAAAGTGTGCAAGTGTAGAAATATCAAGGCATAGATTAGTGGGAGTTGAGGTGTTGGTTATGTGTGTGTCATCATGTGTATATGTTTGTGTGTATGTGTGTCATCATGTGTATGTGTATGTGTATGTGTATGTTTGTATGTGTACTTGTGTCTCTGTGTGATAGTTGAGTTTGCGTGGAGAGGTGGAAGTGAGGAGGTGGAAGAGTCCGGGAGTGTGAGACAAATGGGAAGGCAAGAGTAATGTGGAGGGTGTGGTAGATGTATTTGCAAATGTTAAACGTTTTCACATTGTCCGTTTTAAATGGTCCGGAATGAATAAGGGCCAAATAATGAAGGCATCTCAACGATTCCGGACCCGCATGGAAGCAGTCGTTGAAACTAAAGGCACAGTTATTGAATAATCTTACAGGAAATCTTATCAAGAACATGTGCAAAATATTTTTTATTACAGTACATTTAGACTTTCGTAATATTAAGGTTGTTTTATTAAATCACTAAATATGTCCTCAAGTACTTCTCGCACCCTATATATCCGAGTATACCTAACACACCGTGTCTCATGCAAAAGCAAGGAAAAGACCTTAATAATGGTATTAAGTTGGAAGATAGTCCTGTCTTTCAATACACACACACACACACTCACATATTATATCTTTTTTTTGTGAGCTCAAAGGATATTTTCTTAATTTTAACGCCAATCACTTTCTCATTTATGTTTGCAGCGTTTCCATGTTTTATGACTACGTTTCGATGCCTAAAACATACTTTACCGTATGGAACGCAAATTGAGGCTGCGGGAGCAGCCTTTATTAAAGAAACCACTGCTGTGCTTTTCCGTTCCTTCTGGCATTTTTCCCTTTTTTCTACTGGTATCAAACAAGTCTGCAGCAACTCTCGCTTCTAGTTCTTACAATCTTTCGTGACATTTTCACAGTTGCCAGTGGAAAAGAATCGTTTTTTAGGTGTGTGAATTTGAGTGATGTCCACTCACAAGCTCAGAGTACAAGATTTGCTTGGATACTATCATATCTGGTAATTATATTAATTATGTCGTAACCAGCGGAGATGATGCTTTTCCAATTCTCCCGGTTTTCGGCCTTCGCGGCGTTTCTTTGTTATTAACATGGTCACTGCTTTTGGGGTTTTAAATCAGTTCTAGTTTTTGTCTTTATTAAACCCCTCAAGCAGGTTTCGCAACCACAGTTACGTGGAGACGACATTAGTTTGATAAATAATACCTTTCAATTTGAGCCTCGGGCTTGTAAGAGTTACGGTGTGATAGGAAACCTAAAACGCTGTCAGATATCGATAGCGGATTGTTGATGTGATCGATAAAGGAGCAGGATTTGGACAAAATATTGCGAAGATGAAACTTTTTCGATTGGTTCACCATAAATTGTTCTTCATCTCCTTGGAGACCTTTTGTTTTGAGAGGAATCTGGTTTCAATGTCGCTGGGCTACAAGAAAGCCTTTATCCGCTTGTAAAGTTCCAGAAGAATACCAAGAGTGATTGTATTACTACTGACAAAATGCAGTATAGCAAAGGTATACCCCAAGGAGTCAGCCTCTCTATGATGCTGTTCATAACTTCAGTAAACCCCTTGTCATTTCTATTGAGGAAATCTGGAGGGTATCTTATTGGTTCACAAGGCAGAGACTTAACAATCCAGATTGCCTTTGAATGTCGTATCATATACTTTTGGCAACATCTTCTAACAACCAAATGGCGAAGTGCATCCCTAGATCAAGTTCATTCAAGGGATGCACTTTGGAAAGCAGCTCCTCGAACAACATTCTTTGTCTGATAACATTGAATATATGCCCAAAGAAGTTGTGCGACTCTTCTTCAACGTATCATCAGATGAAAGGATTAGGGTATATCAGTAGAAGACCACGCATGGATATGTTAGCAGAAAGCTCTATGATTATAGTAACATTGATAACCAGAAGCGGTCTATGATAGACCAAAATCGGATTACTAACTCCCACTTTGAGGGATATGCGATTGCTATCCAGGAACAGGAAATAACTACAAAATACCCGATGCACAAAATGGACTGAGACGCAACAAAAACACCAAAATGTGATAACCGTCGCAAACTTTGTGCATTTAAAACCGAAGAAATCACCCACATCATAAGCAGTTGCCTAAAATTGTCATTGCGATATTATCTACCGATGAAACATAACCTTGTTACCAAGACACTGTATGATGAAATCTACTGGAAGGATAATCCTGAGGCCAAAGAGATAAGAACCCATAGAATGTTAGGGGTCATAGCCACTCATAATAGGAGAGTACACTGTGGAATGTCTCAGTGACAGTGAAAACCTGAATAAAAGGGAAACGTAATAGATCAAACATAGTAATTTGGGACTGAGAAGCGAAACCTTGTACAGTAGTGGAAATCAGTTGCCTAGTTGATGTTAACATAAATCTGAGGATGAGCAAAAAAGAAAACACCTACGCTGAACTGCTAAGAAATTTACAGCTATTTTACTCAGATTCACAAGTTCAGGTTTATACCTGTAATTATTAGGACACTGGGATATGTAGCAAACTACCTACTCATCAGTGTTGAGAAATTAAGCTTCTCAAAATCAGAAAGGAGAAAGCTATTTAGAAGATTACAGATTCAAGTCATCAAAGGAACTGTCAACATTTGTAAAAGTTTACAGAAGTTTAGCATTTAAGCATTAATGCGCATGTCTAAACATGCAACTATATGCATGGGAATATATGCAGAAAATAAAACATACAAATCTGCACATGCACTAACTCCAAATACTGCACACATACATTCAAACATGCACAAATTCCCTGCTGATGTTAAAATTTCAATAAAAGAGCCTTGGATCTAGGTTAGAAACCGGCTCTTTCTCTATTGACAATAAATCTTGAAATAAAACACACACACACACACACACACACACACACACACATACACACGCATACACACACAATAGATTGTAAAGAATGTTCTGCTTCTATTTTTTACATGATCCCTTTGAAAGTAGTTTCTCAATATTTACGGTAAAATAAGAATTAATTTATACATTGTACTGCTTTTCATTCTCTGCAGATTACTATATATAATACTTGTTAAATTGGTGTCGAGTGTTACTTTTTAAAATGAGTTTAGATCAGACCATCCATATCAGTCACTGTATACTATATGATTTCAAAAGGGGCACTTCAGCAACGGGCGTGACAGGAAATATTCGTCCCGTCTATGAAAATGATACTTTAAGTTTCCGAACATGCCAACGATGGCTTGATAAGTTTCGCTTGAGAAATTTCTCTCTCGCAGATTCCCCTTGATCTGCACGACCAAGATTTGTCAGTTTTGAGCTTCTGAAAACTGAAGCTGATGAAAATCTAAAACAAACTACACGAGAGTGAGCAAAGTAGTTGAATTTAAGTCACACTTCGATGAGAAAACACCTTCATGAACTTGGAAAATTGTCTAAACTTGGTTAGTGTGTCTCTCATCATTTCAATGCTTCTCAGCTTAATCAAAGAGTTGCCCTCTGTTCGTTGTTGAAAAATAGACTTGCTAGCGAACCTTTTCTGGGTAGAATCATCACTTGTGATAAAACGTTGGTTCTCTCTAATCATATCCAACGAAAACGACAATAGTT
>NC_142938.1:47806813-47811813 GCF_046866305.1 Octopus bimaculoides | reverse complement strand
ACACACTACAATGCAACACCCTCCACAAAAAAGAAAAAATAAATAACATATAAGAATAAACTCATACTGTAAATATCCAACAGTATGAACAAAATCCACAACCTGCGCTACACACGCAACAGAATACAAAAAACTAATACAACAGAAGACTCAAATCAAACCCCATAACAAAACATACTGATACAATACAATATCCTTCCCCCCCCCCCAAAGAAAAATGCAGCACGCACCACCCCACTAACACAAAGGTGCAACAAATAATGCAACAGAAAGTTGCTTGAAACATTCAGATGTTGAAAGATAATGGTGATGACGATGGTGAGGAACGTTACCTTAACTCAGTTTATAAGACAGTAGTTTCGGAAGAAACTCTGGGTGTAACAGCGAAAATGAAGCTGGACCATTAAGGGAAAACCTCTCGCTCAGCAGTGGTTGCGTAATGACGCAGACTGACCACAGCTGTTATCCTAATACGGTATCAACAGATAATAGAGCAAAGAGGAGAAAGTGGACCAGCGAAGAAAACAGGATAGTGATGCACTGCTACTTAGAAAGTGAACCTAAAAGAAGGGGCTATAGAAAACGGATGTTAACACTTTGGGTAGAGAAGGGTATGTTTAAAGTGAATGAGCAGAGATTAGTTGATCAAGCTAATACTATTCGGAGAAGAAAGTGGATGACAGAATTGGAGGTAGAAGAGATAACCAGGGAACTGGAAAAGAAAGACCAGGCAGTGGGAAAGACAAACAACATAAGAGATACAGATCAAACCAAAGAAGAACCTAAAAGGAAAAATAATAATGGCGCTGCCAATAAAAAAGGGACAACTGGTAGCGGTGACTTAAAGTGATTTGCGTGAGGAAGATCATAAGATTTTAGATGAGTTGCAGGAAGTAATGACCAAAAAAGTGAGAAAAAGATTGCCTGCATTAAAAGGCACCAACGGAAGGAAGCTGCTAGAAATGACTAGGAAAGTAGATTCTGTTGTCAGTAGGATAGATACTAAAAATGTAGGAGACACTAATTTACTGATCTATGCAGGAGGGATAGTAGCCACTGGAACATTAGATATCATACAGGGAAAGATTAAAAAAGAGCAAATGTAGAAAAGGAGACTACAAAAGGAAGACTTTAAGACAAGTGAAGACTTTAAAACAAGATCTGAGTAGAATAGAAGCCTGGAAACTGAACAAGTCCGGAAAAGATACTTAGTCAAAGAGAAAGGATTTGGGGCAGTAATAGAAGTGTTGAAACAGCGTATCATAGCAGTAGCAGGCAAGCTCTCCAGATATCAGAAAAGAATAGATCAGTATCAACAGAATAGATTATTTGAGACAGACCAGAGGAGATTTTATAACCAAATAAATAGTGGAAAACGAAGTACTGAAGATGAGAAACCTAATGCAGAAGAAGCTAAAAAATTCTGGAGTAATATTTGGGACAAGTCAGTCAATCATAATGGAGAAGCAGATGGTTAAAGAAAGTGAGGGAAGAAATAGTAAGTGAAAAGCAACCAAAACTAAGATTAACCAGTGCATAAATGAGCAGTGTTAGGAAAAATGCTGAATTGGAAGGGCCCAGGACCAGATTTAGTTCAAGAGTATGTATGCATGTATGTTGTATATGTATATATAAATAAATATACATATATATGTATGTATGTATGTATGTGTGTGTGTATATAAATATATATATATATATATATATATATATATATATATATATATATATATGTCTGTTAAAGTCTGTCATACCGGCCATGACGAAGGGAAATAGCCCTGAAACTCGAGTCGCCTTTATATATTTATATTTATATATTTATATATTTGATCCTTTATATTGAACACTCAATATTTCATCTACATTCAATACTCTCTTTCATGGTGCCATCCATTTTTATTTTATTTTATTTTATTTTATATATTGTATATTCCATATTCTATACCCCACATTGGTTCTGCAGGAATATAAATAAAACATAAAAAACAGACAGTGTTGGAACTCTTTTAAACAAAATAATATATTCCTCTATACACAATCATACAAAAAACCCACCTTTTTTGTATTTACTTTTACTCGCATATATATATATATATATATATATATATATATATATATATATATGTAAGAAAATGTATGTATGTACGTACGAATGTACATATGCATGTGTGTGTGTGTGTGTGTGTGTGTGTGTGTGTGTGTGCGTGTGTGTGTGTGCGTGTGTGCATGTGAAATTTATTAGTCTATGACCTAATTCATTAAACCATTTCCCTAAACGGAAACAGAAATGTACATATAATTATACATATGTATGTATATTATATATATATATATATATATATATATATATATATATATATATATATATATATATATATATATATATATATATATATCTTTCTCTGCCGAAATTGTTCTGTGTGTGAATGAGTGTGCGCGCGCATGTGTACGTGTTTAGAAGTGCGTGTGCAGGCATAAGTGGCAGTACATATGTTTAGAAAAACAAGCGTAATTAATTAGTTGGCTTTGTGGTGTGTTATTTAATTATCGCCACTGAGCAACTAATCAAGAAGACAGCACATGACATTGGCTGCATCGCATACAATAGAGAATCCAAACCGATTCACAATGGTGGGAATAAGCACGATGAGCCAGAGCTATTTGGTTAAGTTGGGGCTTTAAGAACAAAAACAAAGAATAACAAACATCAATATATATATATGTGAATATATTTCCAAGTTTTTGTACTGATATGCTGTTTCTTCTGTTAGATTCTTGAGCACTACATACGTAGATATATACACGCATGCATTGCATATATATGTGAATATATTTTCAAATGTTTGTACTGATGTGCTGTTTCTTCTGTTAGATTCTTGAGCACTACATACGTAGATATATACACGCATGCATTGCGTATATATGTGAATATATTTTAAAGTTTTTGTACTGATGTGCTGTTTCTTCTGTTAGATTCTTGATCACTACATACGTAGATATATACACGCATGCATTGCATATATATGTGAATATATTTTAAAGTTTTTGTACTGATGTGCTGTTTCTTCTGTTAGATTCTTGAGCACTACATACATAGATATATACACGCATGCATTGCATATACGCATGTGTTGCATACAACAACGAATGAAGACAAACCATTTCGAAACATAAGTATATTCTTTATTCTTTTATATGTTTCAGTCATTTGAATGCGGCCATACTGGAGCGCTGCCTTCAGTCGAACAAATCGACCCCAGGATTTATTCTTTGTAAGCCTAGTACTTATTCTGTCGGTCTCTTTTGCCAAACGGCTAAGGTACGGGGACGTAAACACACCAACATCGGTTGTCAAGCGATGGTGGGGGGACAAACACAGGCACACAAACAAATACTCACACACACACACACACACACACACACACACACACACACACACACACACACATATATATATATATATATATATATATACAAGAAGGGTTTGGTGGGCTCGAAGCTATAGTAGGAGATGCTTGCCCAAGGTGCAGTGGGTCTAAACCCGGAACCTTGTGGCTGGTAAGCAAGCTACTAACACATAGCCACTCTTGCGCCTATATATATATATATATATATATATATATATATATATATATATATATATATACCCACTAAATCAACCTATTACTCTCTGGCCCAGGTTTATACTAATATTAGTAACAAAATAATATTCAGTCTGCTGAGATGATTTGAAAACACGACGCCTAATATTAACGGTATATTTTTTCTACTCCTCAGACGAGATTTGGTTTAATGCAATGATTTAATTATTGTAATTTAGTCTTTTAGGATAAATTGAAACACCTATAAGAGAATATGTTGCATTTTTTCAGATAATAGATTATATTAATGCTACATCTCCATTTTCTAAATTTTCTTTTGTATATAGTCAAGTGAAATAAACAAACAGTTAAAAAAAAAAAAAACAGAAAAAAAGAAAAAAAAAACGAACACGAGTACATGCACAAGAAACATTAATTGGTCGCTCGGTGAAGGAAGTGAGTTGTTGTTAACGTTTCAAGCGTAGCTCTTCCTCGAAAACAGGCAAGTCCAAAGAGAAAGGAAAAGTAAGGAAAATGAGGAAAAATCGCCGACAGTCCACGTGCGGTTACATTTCTCAAATGACCGGAAGTAGAAGGAGAAAGAGAAAGTGGTTTCTGGGACAGGAGTGTATGAAGTTGGTTGGTATGTGTGTGTCTCTGTGTGGTAGCTTGTGTGTGTGAGGCAGTAATTGCGCGCGTGTGTATGTGTGTGTGTGTGTGTGTGTGTGTGTGTGTGTGTGTGTGTGTGTGTGTAGTAAGCTCTGTGTGCAAGTATATGCCGTTCTGAGAGGTCAATCAAAAGTCAGCAGCTATAGTGAAAGGTGTTTGAATGGGTGCGTGTGGTTGTGTGTGTGTGCGCGCGCGTGTGTGTGCATAGATGGAGTGATCTGTAGTGAGTGAGCGGCAGACTGAAAGGTGTGTGAATGGGTAGGTGTGACTGTGTGTGTGTATGTGTGTGTTGTCATGTGAGCATAGACGGAGTGCGTGTGTGCGAATGTGTGTGTGTGTATGCACATGCGTCTGTGTATGTGTGTTTATGCACATGTGTATGGGTGCGTGTCTGTGTGTGTCTCTGTGTGTATGTGCATGTGTATGGGTACGTGTGTGTGCCTCTGTGTATAACACTCTGTCTGTCTGTCTGTCTGTCTGTCTCTGTCTCTCTCTCTCTCTCTCTCTCTATATATATATATATATATATATATGTATATATATATATATATATATATATATATATATACATATATCTGTATGTGCATGTACCTGTGCGCGTGTGGGTATGTGTGTACATGTGTGCGTGTGGGTGTGTGTGTTTGTCTATGTGCATGTGAGTGTATGTCTGTGCGTGTGTATGTGTGCATGTGGGTGTACGTTGTATGTGTGTATTGTATGTGTGGGAGGTATATGTGCGTTTGTGTGCGT
>NC_142938.1:47779313-47801813 GCF_046866305.1 Octopus bimaculoides | reverse complement strand
CAAAATTTCGGGCCTTGTGTCTAGAGCAGAAAAGAATGTGTGATAACAAAAAAAAAAAAAAAAAAATTGATGTTATAATTTCATCGGAAATTGGAATGGAGACAGTAAGGAAGTGTAAAAATATGGTCGCACAAAAAAAAAAAAACAACACTTTTGGCACAAAGCCAGTGAATTCGTTGGAAGTGTGTAACGCGATTACATGGACCCCCAGTGCTCAGCTGGTACTTATTTTATCGATCCACGAAAGAATGAAAGGCAAAGTCAACCCGGTAGCATTTGAACCCACAACGTAAAATCTGAATAAACGCCAGTAAGCATTTTCCCCGATGCGGTAACGATTCAGCCAAGCTCGCCGCCATGCCATTTATTTTAATTATTAGCATAGTTACATACGCGAAAATTTTGTTCTTGAATTTGTCTGCGCCATATTCTATACAACAATGTTTATTAATCCACCCACCCAACCACCGTCCAAGTTAATTTTCCTGTATCTCTGATTAGGTCTCAAAGGTCGCAGATGAGGAAAAGAAAAGAAAAAAAAATATTTTTTTTCCTGTTTGGAAATGATAGAATATATAAAAGTTACTGTTAGTGACAGCTGTCTCAAAAACACCAAAACAATAAATTATTAAATAAAAACCCTTCATGTTTAAAATTAATCAGAAAATGGAGGAAAACTCTCCGCTCTCTCTCTTGTCAAGAAAATGGTGGGCGATGTTCACAATGAAATCGGTTGGTAAGCAAAAACTGCCGTTTGACATAACTCTACAAATCAACAATGTCCCAGCACGGAAGCAGCGAGCAGAGAACGGTTTCGTCGCATATACACCCCTTGCGCATCTCACCCAAATTTCAGTTCTTGTGGCCTAGAGTAGAAAAGAATATATAGGTACAAGGCCTGAAATTTTATGGGAGTGGGACTATTCGATTACGTCGACACCCCAGAGCTTGACTTACTTATTTTATCGATTCCGAAAGAGTAGACGGCAAAGCCAACCTAGGGTGAATTTGAATCGGAACATAAAGCTGGGGGAAATATTGCTAAGTATTTTTTTCCGGCGTGCAAACGATTCCGCTAGCTACCCCCTTAATTAGGTTCTAATAATAATATATAACCCAGGCATAAGGTCATCTTGTGGAAGAGAAATTCTGTAAAATGCACCCCCATAAGGATGGAAAACATTAGGTAACTACGGAGAGAAATGTACTCAGAACGTAAAAGACCTGACTAAATATCTTTTAACCCATGTTCCATCAGTTCTGCCAGTAAACTGTATTCATGGATTAGCTTTTCATTATGTGTTGTTTTTGGAGAGAGAGAGAGAGAGAGAGAGAGAGAGAGAGAGAGAGAGAGATAGAGAGAGAGAGAGAGAGAGAGAGAGAGAGTGAGTGTGTGTGTGTGTGTGTGTGTGTGTGTGTGTGATGTTGCTATTGTTTGGCATTGATTGACCAAAACTTTGATCAAAAGCATTTCAACCTTGACCGTTCCGTTCATTTGTATATCTCGATCAAAATTCTTAAAGACAAGGGCAGTAATAGAAAAAAAAAAGCAAACAAACAAACAAGCAAAAAAAGAAAGCTTAAACCGAACGATGAAGACGAGTTCTGAGGTGAATGAAGGAAAATACAAAACGAAACAAATACGTATGCGTGTATGTAAGCGTATGTCTTTTGACTTAGCGACAAGTTTTGAGGCAAGTTGTGAGAAGGAATACTAATAGGAAAGATAATGTGCCTTTTGGCCTCGAGATAAAACAAAACGAAAAATGTAGATAAGCTCAAAGTTGGAAAAAGGAAGCGGTTAACTAGTCCAGTGGTCAGTTCAAAGAAAGATTAAGTAGCGTGAAAAACAGGAAGAGGGAGGCCTTGCAGTGCCTTATTGGAGGAGAGAGAGCAAAAAAGTGCAGGCGAGTTGAGAGGAAAACAGAAAGTGTGAGAGAGGAAGGGTTATCGCAGAGACAAAACAAGACAGGAAGTGAAGAAACGAAGCGAAGAATATGCAGAAAGAGAGATTAATGGACATATAGATATAAAGCTAGAAGGATGAGCAGAAGGATATAAGGAGAATAAGATGTATCGATGTGAACAGTGTAAGAAAGGTAGAAATAATAGAGAAAAAAAGGTAGAAAGATAAGTATTAAGAGAATATATTAGGGAAGTACGTTGACAGATGAAGCAATAGAAAGTAGGTATAAAAAAAGAAGGAAAGATAGATAGATATGTAGATAGATCAGAAGTTGCTGCATGATAATAATGCCATTGGGGAAAATACATTCATAGTGTTACAATAAATAATAATGTAAAAGGAGGTTGAGAGGGTTGCAAACACGCTAAAACCTTTCACTTGTTGACGATCAAGCACCAACACAATTTCAACACCATGTGACAAAATAAATACGCGTGCGCATATATGTTTAAGTATGTTGTACCGAAACATACTTATACGTATGTCTAAGTATGTTGTACTGAAACACTTGTACAACTGTAAACAGTCTGATTATCCGTATGTATATGATAGATCGCTAACCACTACACACATTGTTTTTTCTCTCCTTGTTTCTTTCTGTGTTCCTTTCTGTGGAAGAGCGTAGGCTCGAAACGTTAAATACTTTTTTCAATTCCTGAGCGTTATACTAATATATCTGTTTGTTTTCTACACCACCTGTCTTCGTCTTTTGTTTTTTTTGTGAATTCTCCCTATATATATATATATGTATATATATATATATATATATATATATATATATATATATATATATATATATATATATATATATATATATATATATATATATATATATATATATATATATATATGTATATATATATATATATATATATATATATATATATATATATATATATATATATATATATATATATATATATATATATATATATATATATATATATGTATATATATATATATATATATATATATATATATATATATATATATATATATATATATATATATATAGGCGCAGGAGTGGCTGTGTGGTAAGTAGCTATAGGCGCAGGAGTAGCTGTGTGGTAAGTAGCTTGCTTACCAACCACATGGTTCTGGGTTCAGTCCCACTGCGCGGCACTTTGGACAAGTGTCTTCTACTATAGCCTCGGGCCGACCAAAGCCTTGTGAGTGAATTTCGTAGACGGAAACTGAAAGAAGCCCGTCGTATAAATGTATATATGTGTATGTGTGTGTGTGTAAATGTATATGTATGTTGTGTATCTGTGTTTGTCTCCCCAACATCGCTTGACAACCGATGCTGGTGTGTTTAGGTAGGTAGGCAGGTAGGTAGGTAGGTAGGTAGGTACGTAGGTAGGTCTCAGTACCAACTCGTAGCACCATGGTCATGTATTTTCTACGATAGCCCCAGTGGTCCAATATCGTTTAAGCGAATTTGTTGAGTGAAATTATGGTGCCACGAGTTGGTACTGAGACCTACCTACGTACCTACCTACCTACCTACCTACCTGCCTACCTACCTAAACACACCAGCATCGGTTGTCAAGCGATGTTGGGGAGACAAACACAGATACACAACATACATATACATTTACACACACACACATACACATATATACAAAAGAGACCGATAAAGTAAGTACTAGGCATACAAAGTATAAGTCCTGGGGTCGATTTGATTCAACTAAAAGGTGGTGCTCCAGCATGCCCACGATCAAATAACTGAAACAAGTAAAAGAAAGAATATATATAGGCAATAATTATGACTATAGAAGATATGGAGACTGGTACAACCTCAACATTTATTTTTTATTTTACAGTGTTATACAGCATGTTTTTTATGGTTAGGACGACCTACACGTGTTTCTTCTGCACAGAGCATGGGCAGTTGTGTATGTAATAGGGCATAATTTTCAGTGCAGCTTCGTTTAGGGTCTTTCAACTAACTTAACTCGAAGCGAACGGAATTCAGTTAGTTGTTTAATGGTTAGGATTGAAGACAGGAAAGATTGTTTTGAATCTGAAACCATTTGCCCCGGTAAGTTTCTGCATAATTTCACTCAACAAATTCGCTTAAACGATATTGGACCACTGGGGCTATCGTAGAAAATACATGACCATGGTGCCACGAGTTGGTACTGAGACCTACCTACGTACGTACCTACCTACCTACCTACCTACCTGCCTACCTACCTACCTCTCTGCCTACCTATCTGCCTACATACATACATACATACATGCATACATACGTATTCCTGCACATATATACGCAGATGTATGTGCGTATCGAGAAAGGATTGCCAGTAAATAAGCACATTGATTAAATATACTTAATTGCATTTATTCCGCCTGTATTGCATTTATTGCACCCCTTTGCATTTAGGTGGACTTAACCATTCCATAAGGATCGATAAATAATTACCAAACTACTTGGTGGTCGATATAATGGCAAAAAAATGGAAAGCAAGCGAAAATACAATATTAACAGCCTGAAAACCTTTTCCTGATCATGGCCGCAGTCCAAAAATATCAAAAAGAAGAAAATAAATAAATAAGTAAATAAATAGAAAAATAAATGGAGACGGAATCGGCTGGAATTGGGAAATATTCTTTTCTACTCTAGGCGCAAGGCCCAAATTTTGGGGCAGGGGGCCAGTCGATCAGATCGAACCCAGTAGGCAACTGCTACTTAATATATCGACCCCGAAAGGATGAAAGGCAAAATCGACCGTGGCAGAATTTGAACTCAGAACTAAAGACAGACGAAATACCGCTAAGCATATGGAGACGGAATCGGCTGGAATTGGGAAATATTCTATTCTACTCTAGGCACAAGGCCCGAAGTTTTTGGGGAAGGGGCCAGTCGATTAGATCGACCCCAGTGCGCAACTGGTACTTAATTTATCGACCCCAAAAGGATGAAAGCAAAGTCGACCTCAGTAGAATTTGAACTTAGAACGTAAGACGAAATACAGCTAACCATTTCGCCCGGCGTGCTAACGTTTCTTATTTCTTTATTGCCCACAAGGGGCTAAACATAGAGGGGACAAACAAGGACAGACAAAGGGATTAAGTCGAATACATCGACCCCAGTGCGTAACTGGTACTTAATTTATCGACTCCGAAAGGATGAAAGGCAAAGTCGACCTCGGCGGAATTTGAACTCAGAACATAACGGCAGACGAAATACTGCTAAGCATTTCGTCCGGCGTGCTAACGTTTCGACCAGCTCGCCGCCTTGGAATTGGGAAATATTACGGTAGTGATTGTTATGGTAATGTAATTCTATAGTACCATTTGAGTAGTAGTTAACTCCCCTTCCTTCCAAACACACACACACACACACACACACACACACACACACACACACACACACGCAGGCACGCACGCACGCATGACCTAACGAACGACCTGCATCGTAAATTCTTAGAATCAACAGTCCCATAATTAAAGGACTCTTATTTTCTCTGCTGATCTTGAGAATTTGAAACGTAACGTGCCCCCCCCCCCCGTAGTTCTCAAAGTATCCAAGTATCTAGGTACCTCTTTAGAAATAACAGTCAAAGTGTCTTCAAATCATACAAACTTAATACAAAAGGAACAGATTACACCGAATAACATAATGTGGGTTCATTTCGTCTGAAAAATAAATGGTGAATGAGTGTTAAGAACATAAAAGTCCTCGTTTTTCTTTTCTTCCACTTCCTATCTATCTATCTATCTATCTATCTATCTATCTATCTATCTATCTATCTATCTTGACCAACAAGTCGTTCCGCATGAACGAACACAAGACGTAGAGACCAGGAATGCTGCGTTTACTACTACTGCCTTCACCACCTCCACTACCACCATTACGACCGCCACCAACGACAACAAAACCAAAACCACTACTGCCACCGACATCGCAGCCACCACTACCACCAAGAACAACAATAACAAAAAGAACAACAACAACTCCACTCCTCTTTTGTTCCTTTCACCACAGACAACGGAAGGAGAGAAAGAGAAGAGCATGATGGCCAAACAATTTGCTCAAATACGCCTGAACGCCGAAGAAAATTATGAAAAAAATTTCCCGCCACTTCGTAACTCATATGAAGGTCAGAGGAGTACACAAGAAGAAGGTCACCCATCTGCCACAACAACAACACCTGTCAGCATCACAACCGCCAACAACAACGCTAATACAGCAACAGTCACCTCTGCCATCAACACCAGCACCACCACCACCAACAACAATAACAAGATCAAAACAAACTTCGCCGAGGCGATAAGGGAAAAAACGACGGTAGTATCTTTTACTGCACAGCAGATAAAAGATACAAAGGCTTTACTTACGAAAGAAAATGACGAGGTGCGGATCAACATACCACAAGACATTTTAGAAGACACAAACAAAAAGACCATTATTTATAAAATTTTAAACTCAAAAACAAAAAAACCAGAAAAAGCAAGCACGGAAAAGATCGAGAAATGCTTGAGATCTGTATGGCAATATAAGGATTATGTAACTTGGTGGCATAAATTTGCCCATGTGCAAGTTATTTTTCAAAGTGAAGAGTTAGCGAAACGATTCTCAACGCTAACTCTTAAGACAGAAGAGTCAACAATGATACCGAGTTACCTTGGTCAGAGGGTAACAAGGGTTATCATAAAAAATATTCCTCCCACGGTAGACACACTATGGATAACATCAGCCGTATGTGTCGATATGGAGGAAGTTGATATATTGCAAATTAATGTTTCTGAAAAGCAACAGTGGGTGGGTAAAAAAATGGAGATCCTTCTCCATATTACCCAGGAGTCACTAAATAAAATACCCACCTACATAAAGTTACCATCAACGCAAAGGCTGTATGTAGTGGTGGAAGGCAGACGACCACGCTGTTACATATGTGGCAGTGAAGCTCACTTCCAAAAGGACTGCAATTCTGCCGCGAAACAACAGCAACAACAACAACAACAGCCACGGGAAAACCAAAAACCCAAAACACCAGCATTATTACCCACACCACCGTATGCACAATTGATCAAGCAGCTATATGCGAAAACGAAAGAACGGCAACAACGAACAAACCAACCCAACCAAACAACACCACCACCTGAGTCAAAAACAGAAACAACACCACCACCAACAACTAAAGACAGACCAACACCAACACCAAGAACAACAACCAAGAAGACAACCACTGAGAACGAAGAAAAGACCAATACTACTCCCAATTCCCCAACAACACACACACCACACACACCACACACCACAACACCATCGACAAACACACAAATAGAACCAAATGCTTTGCCTTTACCCCCTTCTGATTCGTCAGACATTTCGTCTAACGATGAAAGTTCTACAGAATGGCAAATAGCCACAGGAAGTAAAAGAAAAAGATCAAAAACAACCCCAAAATTAAATGCATGCAAAGCAGGGAAATATGTAACCGCTGAAAGCCCCTTGCACAAACAAACCAGCACCAACATCACAAAAACACACACAACGCTATCAGCGATAGACACAACAAACACAAAATTAATGGACTACATCATATCGCAAACAAACATTTCTGAAGAAAATTATAAGCTCAACAATCATCCACGCACTACACCACCGAAACACATCAAAATAGTTCACATCACACAAACGCAGCACCACACACTCAAAACCCTCTTTCCAAATGCGGTTGGGGGGTTCCAAAAATATTTATCAAAGAAACTCTTCAAAAACCTCATCCAAGATACTTCAAAAGAAGAGGAAGCTAAAACTTTCGAAACGAGTAAGTAACCTTCTCTCTTGTCTCTTTTACTGTCGTGTATGAAACACAAATTTCGACTTCAACTATGCTTAAATTAGGTTGTGTAAATGTACGTGGCTTGGCGTCAGCTTGGAAGCAAGGTTACCTTCTAAATGACATCAAGTCACAGAACATAGAAATCATGGCTATCAGTGAAACCAGACTCAGTAACCCGCGGGCCCTCAAGTCCATGTTTGGTGGACATTTCGACATTTATTTTTCTCCCTGTCTACCAAACATGGGTGGTGGTGGTACCGCGGTGCTTTTTCGGAAGTGTCTGAACCTAAAAGTAAGGCCAATATTCCTAGACCCGGAGGGTAGGCTGGTTGTCTTGGACGTCGATGGCACAAACGGGTGTGCTTTCCGTCTGGTGGCAGTGTATGCACCGTCCTTAACGGGTCGGGCGGATTTCCTTAGACGTCTAGAGGTTTTCCTGGGAACGTCACGACCTTTACTGTTAGTAGGGGACTGGAACGCTACCTTGGACACGCATATAGACTATGTGAGAGTGGATAGGAGTAGAAGGGGATGTAAGTGCCTCAAAGACCTGCTCAGACGTTTCCATTTGTCTGACAGGTTCCGACTCGACCATCCGAACGTGCCAACGTGGACTTGGACAAACCGCGTCGGATCGTCGAGATCGTATCTAGATAGAGTTCTATGTAGGACAGCGGATAGAGATAGTGTAGGATGTCCACAATTTAAAATAGTCAGCTACACAGATCACAAGTTTGTGACGTGTACGCTCGACTTAGATAAGACACATAGGCAGGGTCCCGGTTACTGGAAACTGAACGCTTCGCTCTTAGCGCGGCAGGTTTACAGGAACCGGATTAGCGAAGTAATTAAGAGGGCGTTAACAGGAGCCATCGTTAACAACCGCTGGTGGTTTGCCCTGAAAATGACAATCAAATCGGAATCTATTAGGTTTAGTAAAGAACTAGCGATAGATCGAAATAGAGTAGAGGGAGACTTAGTTAAGAAACTAGAAGAGGCACTTTCAACTGGCAGCGCAACCAACGTTTTGGCTACGAGGATGGCCCTCGACCAACACCTCAACGCCAAACACGAAGGTTGCGTCGTCAGAGCTAAAATGCGTGCCTTAAGGAACGAAGGGATCGAAGCTGCGCGAGAAGCCCGGGTGGCGGAGGCGCAACGCGGTAACAGAGCCACCATTCGGTCTCTAATCGATGAACAGGGATGTAGTCTGCTCGAACCCGAAAGGATGTGTGGGGCCTTTCAACAGCACTTTGCTCGACTGTTCGGTGCGAGCGGTGAGTCGGAACGCAGGATGGACTTCACTGCCTACCTGACCGGCCTGCCGCGGCTCTCGGCGGGAGAGGCAGAGTGTTGTGAGGGTCCCATCACAGCTGCTGAAGTAAGGGATGCTATGGCGGGCTGCGCGAGGGATAAGTCACCTGGATTGGATGGTCTACCCTACGAGCTGTATTGTCAAATGCCAGACTTGTTTGGCGACCTCTTGGCATCAGTCTATTGCAACTGGCAACAAAACGGGAGAATTCCCGGTTTCGTGAGCCGAGGTGCAGTGACATTGCTGAAGAAAAACCCAAACAAGGGGAATTTTATAGATAATTTCAGGCCCATCACTCTGCTCAACGCAGATTTGAAAATTTTGGCCAAAGTAATAGCCGAGAGGTTGGCGCTTGTCATCGATAAACTGGTCGACAGGGCGCAAACATGCGCCGTGCCGGGCAGAAGTATCCATGACAACCTCCACCTCATGCGCTACATCATGGACAGGGTAGTTAAGGATCCTGGCATGGGTGGGGCGCTGATCAATTTAGATCAATCTAAAGCCTTCGATAGGGTCGACCATCGATACCTAGCGGCCGTCCTCAGGGCAGCTGGCTTTGGTCCCGTCTTCCGCGGTTGGATCGCTGCCTTGTATAGCGGCATCCGATCGGTAATACGGGTAAACGGTCACCTGTCAAAACCGTTCGACATCACGCGTTCGGTCCGTCAGGGATGTCCCTTGTCGGCGCTTCTGTATGTATTGACGATCGAACCACTACTGCGGAAGCTGGCGACACTGAGGGGTATCCCACGAGAGCTGGGTTGCGGGACGAGCGTGTCTGCATATGCGGACGATGTCACCGTCATAGTGTCGAGTGAAAAGCACGTCGAGATGCTAGGCGAGACACTTAAACAATACGAAACGGTGACAGGAGCAAAAATTAACCCGGAAAAGTCAGTGGGTTTGTTACTCGGCACCTAGAGAAGCAAGCCCATACCGTCCAACAGTGACTCCGTAGTGGGACGCTGGACGGACGGACCGGTTAAACTGCTCGGGGTCTGGTTCAGTCCGGACCTCCAAATGGATAAGAACTGGGACGAGATCACCAGTAGAGTGATCAAACTCAGCCAAACATGGGCTGAGAGAAAGTTATCTCTAAAAGGCCGGGCGGAGGTGGCTAATGTGTATATCGCATCAGTCATCGATTACCGCCTGACCGTCGTGCCTTGTCCCGATGCCACCATCACGAAACTAGAACGCATACTTTTCCGCTTTCTGTGGAAGGGTGGCGTTCCGATGGTGAGGCGATCCATTTGCTGTCAACAACCGTTACGTGGAGGACTGGGGATGCCGTGGTTAATGATGCGCAGACATGCGCTGAGACTGCGGCATCTCTGGAACTTCATTGACGACGGTGAACAGGTGTGGGCGCCGTTTGTGAGGCACGCCTTCCCGCAGCTCGTCTCACTCACCGAACTGCAAACATGGATCAGGAAGAGACCGAAACTGGGCGAATGGCACCGCGAGTGTCGCCAAGCTCTACAACAGCTCTGCCGTCCGGGATCAAACTTGTGCAACTTCCAAACGACCAATGCGTTCTATAGAGGACTAGTGGAGGGGAGGTCTGACGACACTCTCGGGGCAAACCTGGGTGTCGACGAGAAATTCTTAACCCGCCTTTTCAGGACGACGTTCGGGCCGGGGCCTATGGATAATTTCCAGAGATCCCTGGCTTGGCAATGCTATCGAGACGCACTACCAGTTCGAGAGAAGATCTACAGACACGGTTCGAAAACCACCGGACCGACCTGCCCGAGATGCGGTCAGAGCGACGAAACCGTTCTGCACGCACTCGTGCAGTGTCCAGATATTTCAGAGCTGTGGACCTTCGTCGAACGGCTGTTGTCGCGTGTGGGACGAGCCCACTTATCAGCCGAGTCTATCGTGAATATTGTTCCGCCACCTTCCTTTAAACGGGAAGGAAAAACGGTTTTTGTAACACTGATAGCTATGGCAAAAGAATGCGTGTGGTGGACGCGTTTGAAAGGTCTACAAACAAACACTTTCCTCTCTGGTCAATCCCTCGTCAACTTTTTCAAGTACCACTTGAAAAGGAGGATGAGGATAGAGAGGAAGGTGTTGTCGAATGAAAGTTTCAATAAAAAATGGGTAAATGTGGCAAGAATGGTAAGAATGAAAGACGACACCATTTTAAGCATAGACTTGTAACAAAAAGAGACAAAAAGAGAGAAGGTACTTACTTTCATGTACCTTTAAAAAAAAAAGCCTGAGGTGACCGTGGTCTTTTCCGTAGGCTTTTCTCTCCACGGATAAACCTAATCTGTTCCCCGTTTTTTTACATCGACTGTGATACACGATCCCTATTGATCGCCCCCCCCCACGTTTTTTTTTTTTTCCCGCGATCCCTTTTGATCCAAATCATCCCCCCCCCAAAAGCTCTACTTTGTAATTTGTCCATTTTCTGTATTTAGCCCTGTGTGGCTATAATAAAAAGATATCTATCTATCTATCTATCTATCTATCTGTCTGTCTGTCTATCTATCTATCTATCTATCTATCTATCTATGTATCTGTCTGTCTGTCTGACTATCTATCTATCTATCTATCTATCTATCTATCTATCTATCTATCTATCTCTTCTCACGGACGTGCTGTCACATCGGCTGCGAAGGTAAACGTTTATTTGACCTTTTACTGTCCACATTTTGTTGGAATTTTTAAATAATTTTGTTGCGAAGCACCTAGGCTTCATTTGTGTGTATTTTCAAGGGCAGGAATTGACCCCCAGGGGCAGTTTCGGCCCTAGCAAAATACAAAAATTTCCTTCTTGACATTTGAAAAATGTCGAGAAACATAATTTTGGAACGCTTGTCTTGTTCTTTTGACAAGCATTTCCCGAGGCTTCAGATGCCAGAAGAGAAAAAAGAACAGAATAGCGCGTGCTCATGCAGTGACACGAACGCAGTTGCTATAAACGTCACAAAGACTGTGAGTACAGCTACTAACAGCCCTCTCACCACCACCACCACCACCACCACCACCAACACCAACAACAAAAACAAAACTGTAACCAAGGTTACAAAACCATGCGTGAAAACCGTCACAAATGTCTCTGACGTAAGCACCACTGCTGCTGACGCCATCATCACCACCACCAACGACAACAACAACAACAACAACAACAACAGCAACAACGACAACAACAACAACAACAGCAACAACAAGGAAGTAAAGTTATCGGCCGTCAGCAATGACACCATCACCTGTTCAACAAACTCTGCTGCCACTACCACCACCTTTGAACCAGGCAGTACATACACCAACATAAACAAAAATATCCAGAAGAACATGTCCGCCAGCACAACAAAAACAAATTTCGCAAATGCTTTAAAGGAAAAAAGAACAACAGTGACATTCACACAAAAACAAATAAAAGACACAAAATCCCTTCTTACGAAAGAAGGAGATGATGTCAGAATTAACATCCCAAAAGATATTATAGAAATGAAAAACAAAAAGTGCATCATTTATAAACTGGTAAACACAAAAACCAGACGTGTAGAAAATGTTAGCACAGATAAAATTGAAGTTTGTCTTAGAAAAATTTGGCCTTATCAGAATCATGTCACCTGGGGAAGGAAATTCGGAACGGTGCAAGTAAGGTTTCTGGATGAAAATTTAGCTAAACAATTTTCGACACTCTCTCTCCGCACAGATGACTTGGTAATGATACCGAGTTATCTAGGACAGAGAGTGACCAAAGTTATGATAAAAAATGTGCCATCGGAGGTGGACACCCAATGGCTGATATCGGCCGTGTGCCTGGAAATGGAGGAGGCAAATATTTTGGAGATTACGGTCGGAGAGGAAAAGAACTGGGGAGGGAAAAATCTGGAAATCCTTCTCCACATCACGGAGGAGGCTTCACAGAAAATTCCTCCAAACATTAGATTGGCAGAGGACCACAAGCTGTATGTGGTGGTAGAGGGCAGGCGACCTCGCTGTTACCTATGCAACAGCGAAGCACATCTGAAAAAGGACTGCCCTCTGGCCGCTAAACAAAAACAACAACAACAACAACAACAACAACAACAACAACAGAAGCAACTACCAAATACCCCCAACAGAAAAACCTTACTACCAACACCACCAGCAACGCAAAAAACAACAACAGAAATATCAGCAATAACCACAACAGAAAAGACAACAGAAACTGCAAAAACAGAAGAAAAAAAAGAAAATTCCAAGACTGCCTCTCCCTCCCCCATATCACATACACCACACATAAATAACAAGGAGCCAACATCAATAAAAACAGCAACACAAACATTCACAGAAACACACACAGACGCACAAAATTTGCCGTTACCTCTTTCTGACTCCTCAGATCTCCCATCATCCGATGAAGAGAGTGGGGAGGAGTGGAAAATAGCTACGAAAGGAAAGAGGAAGCGCAGTAAGAAGAAAACAAAACAAAATGCAAACACAAACAAAGCAGGGAGATTCACATCTCCCGAAAATACTACTAACACCAATAGTAATATAAAAAAAACAATGCTAACAGCAATAGACAGTACAAACACAGAGTTGATGAATTACATCAACTCTAAAACAAACATCACAAATAACTATATCAAAACCAACAACCACCCACGTACAACACCGCCAAAACACATTAAAATTATTCATGTAACACCAGCATTACACAACACAATAAAATCCCTCTACCCCAACTCGGTAGGGGGATTCCAGAAATATTTGTGCAAGAAATTGTACAATAGCCTCCTTGGTGAAAAATCCAAGGAGGAAACAAAACTTTCTAACGGCAAGTAACACTCTGTTCTTTTGTTTTGTGCTTTAAAGCACACGTATAAATAGAATCATGGTGAAGATTGGTTGTGTGAATGTGCGTGGCTTAGGGTCCCCTTGGAAACAAGGGTACCTCTTAAATGACATCAAGTCACACAATTTGGATATCATAGCCATTAGTGAGACCAGACTCCATGAACCGCGGGCCCTAAAGTCCATGTTTGGCGGACAGTTTAACATTTATTTTTCTCCCTGTCTGACGAGGATGGGCGGTAGTGGCACGGCGGTTCTTTTTCGCAAGAGTCTGGATCTCCAAGTAAAGACGATATTTACGGACCCGGAGGGTAGACTGGTTGTCCTAGATGTGGACGGCAGCGATGGAGGCGCTTTTCGGTTGCTGGCAGTTTATGTGCCTCCTTTAACAGGTCGGTCAGACTTCTTTCGACGTCTAGAAGTATTCCTGGGAACGTCTCGTCCCTTACTTTTAGTGGGGGATTGGAATGCTACCTTGGACACGCATCTAGACTACGTGGGGAGTGACAAAAGTAGAAGGGGATGCAAAGGCCTCATAGACCTGCTCAGACGCTTCCAGTTGTCTGACAGGTACCGACTCGACCACCCAAATGTGCCAACGTGGACTTGGAGCAACCGCATTGGGTCGTCGAGATCGTATCTAGATAGGATAGTGTGTAGGACAAGAGATAGAGATAGTTTAGGATGTCCACAGTTCCACATAGTCAGCTACACGGATCACAAACTTGTGACGTGTACGCTAGACTTAGATAAGGCACATAGGCAGGGTCCCGGTTACTGGAAACTAAACGCGTCTTTCCCGTCGAGACAGGTTTTCAGAGACCGGATTAGCACGTTAGTAAAGAGGGCTTTGACGGGAGCCATCGTCAACAACAAATGGTGGTTTGCCCTCAAGAGAGCAGTGAGGGCGGAAGCAATAAGGTATAGCAGGGCACTAGCTGTAGAGAGGAACAGAGAAGAGGGGGAGCTAGTGATAAAGTTAGAAGAGGCATTGCGAAGTGGCATCGCATCCGACGTTTTAGCGGCGAGGTTGGCCCTCGACCAACACTTCAATGCTAAACACGAAGGGTGTGCTGTCAGGGCAAGGATGCGTGCTCTGAGGAATGAAGGTGTTGGAGCCGCACGAGAGGCCCGGGTGGCGGAGGCGCAGCGGGGTAACAGAGCCACCATCCGGTCTCTGGTAGACGAACAGGGGCGCGAATTGCTCGAGCCGAGCAAGATGTGCGAGGCGTTTCAGCGGCATTTTGCCCGACTGTTCGGGAGGAGTGGCGAGCGAGAAGGCAGGGTGGACTTTAGTGCCTACCTGCACAGCTTGCCACGACTCTCGGCAAGAGAGGCGGAGTGCTGCGAAGGGGTCATCACGGCGGAGGAGGTGAGGGACGCGATGGCGGGTTGCTCGACGGACAAATCTCCGGGTTTGGATGGTCTGCCCTACGAGCTTTACAACTGTATGCCAGACTTGTTTGGAGAAGTCTTGGCGGTCGTGTACTGCAACTGGCAGCAGAACGGGAGCATTCCCGGTTTTGTGAGCCGAGGAGCGGTAACGCTGCTGAAGAAAGATCCAAACAAGGGGGACGCCATAGATAACTTTAGGCCCATCACTCTGCTCAATGCAGACATGAAAATTTTGGCCAAGGTGTTAGCCAAGCGGTTGGCGTTTGTCATCGAGAAACTGGTCGGCACGGAGCAGACGTGCGCCGTGCCGGGCCGGAGCATCCATGACAACCTCCATCTGATGCGCTACATCATAGAGAGGGTAGTTAAGGAACCTGGCATGGGTGGGGCCCTGATCAATTTGGATCAATCGAAAGCTTTCGATAGGGTAGACCATCGATACTTGGAGGCCGTCCTCGAAGCGGCCGGCTTCGGTCCCGTTTTCCGCGGCTGGATGGCTGCCTTGTACACAGGCATCCGTTCGGTTGTTCGCGTCAATGGACGTCTATCGGGACCCTTCGACATTGCACGTTCGGTTCGTCAGGGATGCCCCCTGTCGCCGCTCCTGTACGTATTGACTCTCGAGCCACTACTGCGGAAGCTGGCGACGCTGAGGGGCATCCCGCGAGAACTGGGGTGCGGGACGAGCGTGTCGGCATACGCGGACGACGTCACCGTCATAGCGTCTAGCCACGAGCACATCGAGCTTGTCGGCGAGACGCTGAAAGACTACGAAGCGGTGACGGGAGCGAAAATCAACCGGGATAAGTCGGTGGGTTTGCTGCTCGGCACCTGGAGAAGCAAGCCCATACCGTCCGGCAGCGCCTCAGTAGTGGGACGCTGGACGGACGGTCCGGTCAAGTTGCTCGGAGTCTGGTTCGGTCCGGACCTGCAAACGGAGAAGAACTGGGACGAGATAACGAGTAGGGTGGCCACTCTCTGCCGGCAATGGTCCGAGAGGAAGCTGTCCCTAAAAGGTCGGGCGGAGGTGGCGAACGCGTACATCGCGTCCGTCATCGAATACCGCCTGACCGTCGTGCCTTGTCCCGATCGCGCCATCACCGAAATGGAGCGCATCCTCTTCCGCTTTTTGTGGAAAGGAAGCGTTCCGATGGTGAGGCGATCCGTTTGTTGCCAACACCCGCTGAAAGGAGGGCTGGGCATGCCGTGGTTGATGATGCGCAGACATGCGCTGAGACTGCGACATCTCCGGCTCTACGTAGACGACGGTGAGCAGGTGTGGTCGCCGTTTGTGCGACGCGCTTTCCCGCAGCTCGTCTCCATGACCGAGCTGCAGTCGTGGATCAAAAAGAGGCCGAGGAATGGCGAATGGCACCGTGAGTGTCGCGTTGCTCTGCAACAACTTTGCCGTCCCGGGTCGACCTTGAGCGGCTGCATCACAACGAAGTCATTCTATAGGGGATTAGTGGAGGGCAGGTACGACGACGATCTCGGGGCGAACCTGGGCGTCGACGAGGAATACCTGACCCGCCTGTTCAGGACGACTTTCGGGCCGGGACCTATGGACAACTTCCAGAGATCCCTGGCCTGGCAGTGTTACCGAGAGGCGCTACCCGTTCGGGATAAGCTCTATAGACACGGCTCGCGAAATGTGGGGCCGACCTGCCCGAGATGCGGTCAGAGCGATGAAACCGTTCTGCACGCACTCGTGCGGTGTCCAACCATTTCGGGGCTGTGGGCTTATGTCGAACGACTGCTGTCGCGTGTGGGACGAGTCGGTTTATCAACCGAGTCTATCGTCAATATCGTCACGCCTCCTTCCTTTAAACGGGAAGGAAGAGCTGTATTTATCGTACTTGTGGCTATGGCCAAAGAATGCATCTGGTGGACGCGTCTGAAAGGATTAGAGACAAATACTTTCCTCTCTGGTCAATCTCTCATCAACTTTTTCAAGTATCACTTGAAAAGGAAGGTGAGAGTAGAGAGGCAAGTGTTGTCTAGCAAATGTTTCGAAAAAAGATGGATACATGTAGCAAGAATGGCACGTATAAATGACGAAGCCACCTTGACCATGATTCTATAAAACGTTTTAAAATTTTGTAAACAGAGAAATTTTATTTAACAAACTGTGACGCTAAAGACCGAGGTTACCGTGGTCTTTTCGTAGGTTTTTCTTTCCACGGATAACCTCCCCATTTATTGGGAATTTTTTGTATTTTTCGTATTTTTTGTAAATACCCCAAACGTTTTGCGATGTTTTTTTTTTTTTTTTTTTTTTTTTTCATCGTTGTCCCCACTTTTGTTTTTTTTTCTGCTTTGTTTTCGACCCCCTCGAAAAGAAAAACTCTACATTTGTATTTTGTCCCCTCTGTGTTGAGCCCTGTGTGGCTAATAAAGAAACCTATCTATCTATCTATCTATCTATCTATCTTATCTATCTCTATGGACGGACGGTAGACGTGTCGGCTACGTAAGTTTTGCCTTTTTCATGTTTTAAAAAGTTTGTTTGTAAAGTTTATTTTATATACAAAGTTGTATAACAACTTGTAGACTCTCTGGTGCAAGTTTTTTGCGACGGAAATCTGCCCTGTGTGGCACATTTCCAGGATATAAAAAACAATTTCGGCTTTCTAGCCATTTTTTTTTGAGACGATGGCGTCTTGTAGCCATGAAAATCTTTGTGACACGAACGCTGCATTTTGCAGTGTTTCGTTCGAAAAAGAATTTCCTAGTCTTCCTTCCTCACAGTTAAACGAGAGAATGGAGAAAAAGAAAAAAGAATTTACACACACAAATTCAAGTGTTAACACCGCCACCACCACCACCAACAACAACAAAAACAAAACTGTAACCAAGGTTACAAAGCAGAACATAGACAATATTTCCAAAGAATGTGACGTCAGCACCAATTCTGGTGACGACATCATTACCACCACCACCAACAACAACAACGACAACAACAACAACAGCAGCAGCAGCAACATTTCAACTCAACCTTTGCTCCCTTCACCAGCAGCAAGCGAAAGAGAGGAAGGAAAAAGCCACAACACCACTGAAACAAATACCACATCTACTACCAATACCAGTACCAGCACCAGCAACAACAATAACAACAATAACACAAACAAAAACTTTGCTGAAGCTTTGAAGCAAAGTGAAACTGTTGTGTCCTACACAACAAAAGAAATAATAGAGATGAGAAAATTAATCACCAAAGAAAGCGGTGAAATACGCTTAAACGTACCACAACACATATTAGACGAAGCAAATAGGAAAACAATAATTTATAAAATAATAAACACAAAAAGTAAAAGGCCGGAACAAGCCAGTATAGACAAGATCGAAAGATGCTTGAGATCTATTTGGGACAAAAAATCCTATATCACGTATTATAGGTTTGCACAAGTTCAGGTGATTTTTCGAAATGAAGAGTTGGCGAAGACGTATTCAACGCTAACTCTTCACACACCTGAAATAACAATGTTACCCAGTTACCTTGGCCAAAAGGTAACAAAGGTAACAATAAAGCACGCACCTCCAACAATCGACACACTATGGTTGATATCGGCCATATGTATTGATATGGACAACATTAACATACTGAAAATAAACGTTGGAGAGAGCAATTGGACCGGAAAAAGCATACAAATCTTGTTCCACACAAACGAACAAGAAATCAAAAAAATCCCACCATACATCCGTTTGGCAACAAACCAAAAGTTGCATATAGTAGTAGAGGGCAGGCGGCCTCGCTGTTACTTATGCGACAGCGAGGCACACCTTAAAAAGGAGTGTCCGACTGCCCGAAAAACACAACAACAACAACAAGAACTAACTAAACACACAAAAAAAGCCTTGCTGCCCACACCGCCATCCACACAAAAAACAATAAAAGCAACATCAACAACATCAACGAAAGAAAATACAACAAAAACTACAAAATTAACAAACAAAGAAGACGAAAAAAGAAAAGACAATACAAAAACTGATACCCCTTCCCCCACATCACTTACACCACAACCAAAAATTCAACAACCAACAACAACAAAAACAACAATACAACCACTTACACAAGCAAACACAGAAGCATACAACATGCCTCTACCTCCTTCCGATTCCTCAGAGTTTTCATCTGAAGACGAGTCAAGTACTGAGGAATGGAAAATTGCCCAAAAAGGAAGGAGGAAGAGGAGCAAAAAAAGAAAAACGAACAACAACAAAGCAGGGAGATTCACATCTCCCGAAAACACTCCCAACGCCTACACGATAAACACCAATGCTAACACACCAAAAACAATGCTAACAGCAATAGACACTACAAACACAGAGTTGATGAATTACATCAACTCTAAAACAAACATCACAAATAACGACATCAAAACAAACAACCACCCACGCACAACACCGCCAAAACATATTAAAATTTATCATGTAACACCAGCATTACACAACACAATAAAATCCCTCTACCCCAACTCGGTAGGGGGATTCCAGAAATATTTGTGCAAGAAATTGTACAATAGCCTCCTTGGTGAAAAATCCAAGGAGGAAACAAAACTTTCGAACGGTAAGTAACTTTCTGTTCTTTTGTTTTGTGCTTTAAAGCACACGTATAAATAGAATCATGGTGAAGATTGGTTGTGTGAATGTGCGTGGCTTAGGGTCCCCTTGGAAACAAGGGTACCTCTTAAATGACATCAAGTCACACAATTTGGATATCATAGCCATTAGTGAGACCAAACTCCATGAACCGCGGGCCCTAAAGTCCATGTTTGGCGGACAGTTTAACATTTATTTTTCTCCCTGTCTGCCGAGGATGGGCGGTAGTGGCACGGCGGTTCTTTTTCGCAAGAGTCTGGATCTCCAAGTAAAGACGATATTTACGGACCCGGAGGGTAGACTGGTTGTCCTAGATGTGGACGGCAGCGATGGAGGCGCTTTTCGGTTGCTGGCAGTTTATGTGCCTCCTTTAACAGGTCGGTCAGACTTCTTTCGACGTCTAGAAGTATTCCTGGGAACGTCTCGTCCCTTACTTTTAGTGGGGGATTGGAATGCTACCTTGGACACGCATCTAGACTACGTGGGGAGTGACAAAACTAGAAGAGGATGCAAAGGCCTCATAGACCTGCTCAGACGCTTCCAGTTGTCTGACAGGTACCGACTCGACCACCCAAATGTGCCAACGTGGACTTGGAGCAACCGCATTGGGTCGTCGAGATCGTATCTAGATAGGATAGTGTGTAGGACAAGAGATAGAGATAGTTTAGGATGTCCACAGTTCCACATAGTCAGCTACACGGATCACAAACTTGTGACGTGTACGCTAGACTTAGATAAGGCACATAGGCAGGGTCCCGGTTACTGGAAACTAAACGCGTCTTTCCCGTCGAGACAGGTTTTCAGAGACCGGATTAGCACGTTAGTAAAGAGGGCTTTGACGGGAGCCATCGTCAACAACAAATGGTGGTTTGCCCTCAAGAGAGCAGTAAGGGCGGAAGCAATAAGGTATAGCAGGGCACTAGCTGTAGAGAGGAACAGAGTAGAGGGGGAGCTAGTGATAAAGTTAGAAGAGGCATTGCGAAGTGGCATCGCATCCGACGTTTTAGCGGCGAGGTTGGCCCTCGACCAACACTTCAATGCTAAACACGAAGGGTGTGCTGTCAGGGCAAGGATGCGTGCTCTGAGGAATGAAGGTGTTGGAGCCGCACGAGAGGCCCGGGTGGCGGAGGCGCAGCGGGGTAACAGAGCCACCATCCGGTCTCTGGTAGACGAACAGGGGCGCGAATTGCTCGAGCCGAGCAAGATGTGCGAGGCGTTTCAGCGGCATTTTTCCCGACTGTTCGGGAGGAGTGGCGAGCGAGAAGGTAGGGTGGATTTTAGTGCCTACCTGCACAGCTTGCCACGACTCTCGGCAAGAGAGGCGGAGTGCTGCGAAGGGGTCATCACGGCGGAGGAGGTGAGGGACGCGATGGCAGTTTGCTCGACGGACAAATCTCCGGGTTTGGATGGTCTGCCCTACGAGCTTTACAACTGTATGCCAGACTTGTTTGGAGAAGTCTTGGCGGCCGTGTACTGCAACTGGCAGCAGAACGGGAGCATTCCCGGTTTTGTGAGCCGAGGAGCGGTAACGCTGCTGAAGAAAGATCCAAACAAGGGGGTCGCCATAGATAACTTTAGGCCCATCACTCTGCTCAATGCAGACATGAAAATTTTGGCGAAGGTGTTAGCCAAGCGGTTGGCGCTTGTCATCGAGAAACTGGTCGGCACGGAGCAGACGTGCGCCGTGCCGGGTCGGAGCGTCCATGACAACCTCCATCTGATGCGCTACATCATAGAGAGGGTAGTTAAGGAACCTGGCATGGGTGGGGCCCTGATCAATTTGGATCAATCGAAAGCTTTCGATAGGGTAGACCATCGATACTTGGAGGCCGTCCTCGAAGCGGCCGGCTTCGGTCCCGTTTTCCGCGGCTGGATGGCTGCCTTGTACACAGGCATCCGTTCGGTTGTTCGCGTCAATGGACGTCTATCGGGACCTTTCGACATTGCACGTTCGGTTCGTCAGGGATGCCCCCTGTCGCCGCTCCTGTACGTATTGACTCTCGAGCCACTACTGCGGAAGCTGGCGACGCTGAGGGGCATCCCGCGAGAACTGGGGTGCGGGACGAGCGTGTCGGCATACGCGGACGACGTCACCGTCATAGCGTCTAGCCACGAGCACATCGAGCTTGTCGGCGAGACGCTGAAAGACTACGAAGCGGTGACGGGAGCGAAAATCAACCGGGATAAGTCGGTGGGTTTGCTGCTCGGCACCTGGAGAAGCAAGCCCATACCGTCCGGCAGCGCCTCAGTAGTGGGACGCTGGACGGACGGTCCGGTCAAGTTGCTCGGAGTCTGGTTCGGTCCGGACCTGCAAACGGAGAAGAACTGGGACGAGATAACGAGTAGGGTGGCCACTCTCTGCCGGCAATGGTCCGAGAGGAAGCTGTCCCTAAAAGGTCGGGCGGAGGTGGCGAACGCGTACATCGCGTCCGTCATCGAATACCGCCTGACCGTCGTGCCTTGTCCCGATCGCGCCATCACCGAAATGGAGCGCATCCTCTTCCGCTTTTTGTGGAAAGGAAGCGTTCCGATGGTGAGGCGATCCGTTTGTTGCCAACACCCGCTGAAAGGAGGGCTGGGCATGCCGTGGTTGATGATGCGCAGACATGCGCTGAGACTGCGAC
>NC_142938.1:47771813-47774313 GCF_046866305.1 Octopus bimaculoides | reverse complement strand
CACGGAAATGGTACGAACATGAACCAGAAGGAGTCACCGAGAACAATGAATAAAAGATACTGTAGATTTTACAATCCAATGTGACTCCCTAATCGATGCTCAGAGAACAGATATTGTTGTGGTAAATAAAGGCAAAAAGGAAGCCAAGATTATAGATATTGCAATATCTGGAGATGCGCGCATGCGTGACAAAGAACTAGAGAAGACGGAAAAGTACAGACTGCTAAAAGATGAAATTACAAGAATGTGGGCTATGAGGAGAGTGTCTGTCATTTCAGTCGTTGTAGGGGCACTCGGAGCCCTAACAACCAAGTTCGAGAAATATGTCAGAGAAATCGGAATTGACATGAGAGCAGAGCAAGCCCCCAAAACTGCTCTGCTGGGGACAGCTAGGATTATGAGATTGGTACTTGGGTGTTGAATATCTTCCATGTTAATTAACAACCGATTAATTATCAGAGATTATAATGCGCAGAAAGCGACCCGGTGAGATCTCTGACAGCAGGCTGCAGTCTGCTCTCATAGAATCTACCAGAACAAACAAGACCGACCATTCAGAGAAGTAAAATAATAATAATAATAATAGTAATAAAGTCAGAGAAAGTGGAATTGACACGAGAGCAGAGCAAACCCCCACCAACTGCTCTGCTGGAAACAGCTAGGATTTTGAGATTGGTACTTGAGTGTTGAATGTTTCCCACGATAATTAACAAGCAATTATCAAAACTTATAACGTGCGGAAAGAGACACTGTGAAACCTCTGACAACAGACTGCTGTCTGCTTTTACCGAATCAATCAGAGCAAACAAGACCGAGCGCTCTGAGAAGTAAAACATCAACAACAACAGCAACAATAGTAATGGTAATAATCATCTCTACTATAGGCACAAGGCCTAAAATGACATCAGTGCTGGACTGGTACTCATTTTATCGTCCCCGAAACGATAAAAGGCAAAGTTGACCTCGGCGGGATTTGAACTCAGAACGTAAACACAGACGAAATGCCGCTACACATTTCGCCCGGCGTGCTAATAATAAATGATGTGGTTCGGAGGTGCCGGACGGGAAACCTTCTCCATGATCGGTTATAGCTTCATTCTCGTCGTTAATTCTTTCCTTGTTGCGTTCCATCATGATTTCATGAGTCGTTCGTGGGGTTCCTACGAGAGTTGTTATCGAGATCCTATCTCTCTTTCTCTCTTCATTTGTATATACACGTGCACATCTATGTACATATACATACATATATAAATAACGTGCTTGCATTGTGTCGCCTCTATAACCACAGCGATTATCATTACCACCATCGTTCTACCTATAGCATTTAAAATTATCAATAATAATATGGGTCCCGGTATATTGCAGCAGATCTTCGTCACTATTTATCAAATATTCGTTAAGCGTTTTTTGCGCTCCCTGCATGAATGGTAATCCAGGGGGTCATTCTCAACTAATTTTTAGTTCCATGGTAGAAGGGACATAATGCAGGCGAGGTAAGATCTTGGAAAAATTGAGCAATGGTTAAGAGGAAACTGGAAAAATGCGAAAAAGACCGACCAAGAAAAATTAGAGAAGAAATATAAAATACAAAAGGACGGGTTTGATGCAGTAATAGAGCAGTTAAAACAGAGGATCATGGCAAAAAGCCAGAAGATTTGTGAACAGAAATAAGTAGTTCGAGGAGAACAGATTGTTCAAAAATACCCCCGAAGCAATTCTTCCGAACGTTAGAAGGATACAATGGAGAAATGTTGCTCCTGATGCAAATCTAGTCAAGGAGTTCTGGAGCGGATTATGTGAAACAATGTGGTGCATAAAAGAGATGCAATGTGGATTGTAACTATCAAGACAGAATTACAAGGAGGAAAGAAACAAAGGAATATTGTCATAAGCACAGGGGATGTGAAAGAACAAGTGGGTAAAGATCCTAAGTGGAAAGTCCCCGGACCAGATGGGATTCATGGCTTCTGGCTGAAGAGATGCCACGTGGTGCATGAAAGACTAGTAGCCCAATTGAATGAGTGTGTTCAGAAAGGTACAATCCCCGCGTGGATGGTAACTGGGAGGCCAGCACTTGTAACGAAAGATAGAAAGAAGGGGAATACTGTAGGAAACTACCGTCCCATAGAATGCCTAAACATAATCTGGAAGATACTCACTGGAATATGTGCCGCAAAGACACACACTTTCCTGGCACAGGAAGAAATACTACCAAGGGATCAAAAAGGATGTAGGAAGAGTTCTCAGGGTACCAAGGATCATCTGGTCATCGATAAAACAGTTTTGAGGCATTGTAAAATATATCATACAAGCATGTCTATGGCTTGGATTGACTTTAAGAAGGCATATGATATGATGCCTCATTCATTCTTGGATCGTTGAATGCCTGCAGATGTTTGATGTTGCTGACAACATCACAAATTTTCTGATGCATAGCATGAAAGAGTGGACAACCTAATTGTACTCAAGAAGACCTTGAAATGAGAATGCGTGGACAGTT
>NC_142938.1:47764313-47766813 GCF_046866305.1 Octopus bimaculoides | reverse complement strand
CGTTGCAATATATACGTAAATCTGAGAGGTGAATATGCTGAAAAAAAAATCATAATTCACTGATCCTCTAGTATTTTCTTTTACACTAAGCCAGGAACTACTAAGCACAACCCCCGTATACATACATACATACATACATACAGACACACATATATACATATATATATACATACATGCGTGTATATATATACATAGATACATACACAAACAACACACACATATATACATGCATATATCTTATCTATCTATCTATCTATCTATCTATCTATCTATCTATCTATCTATCTATCTATCTATCTATCTATCTATATCTCTCTCTCTATATATATTTACATACATATATCATTTATATATATACACACACATACATACATATATTTACATGCATACATATATTTACATGCATACATGCAAATATATATAGGACAATTGGTAAAAAGTTATACGCACTCTTGGTTCTGTAATTTATCAAAACAAAAGCAAGGATTGAACAATTACATCATTTTTGACATAGTCTCCTTGCTCTTCGATGCACTTCTTCCAGCCGTCCACAAGTTTGCCTTTTCCATCGGTGAAGGTTTTCGGCTGGACTCTGTAGCTAATGTTCCACATAAAAGGTCCCACAAAAAGGCTAACATTACTTTTTCTTTGGAAGGCTGTATTATGAATTGCTGCTTCCCAGGCGGTTCTAGGTTTTTCCACTGCATTATCTGTATTTTGGATCCTGGTTCAAAGTGATAAACCCAGGTCTCATTTTCTGAGGGTATACTCTCTCCAAAAGCTCGCCTTCATCGTTGTATCGGTCGATTAAACGTTTACAAATCTCGCATGATTGTTGTGGACGGTTTCTTATGTAGAACCATGACTAATTCGTAGAGTACATGCCACCGCTTGACAGTCACTCGTCCTTTTGTCAGAACCATCTCTCTAAGTATGTTGAATCTTCATGTTAGTGATTGAAGTTGATGGATGCCCTGCTCCCACTTCATGCTTAACATTTTTCCGGCCATTTAAAAATTTCTCGATCTATTCATGCACACCTCTCCGCGGTAGAGCGTTTTCCCCGAATTTTACTGAAAGCCTGCAATGAATTTCAGCCTCTGACACACCCTCAAACTAAAGAAATTGGATCACTAATTTCTTTTGGCGCACACTGGCAGCGGAGCGACCATGTTTACTCTGTAATACAATAAAGAAAACTGAAGCGATCAATACCAAACCTCCTTTGCGTGACCACAAGCAGTCCACTTTTCAGTGCGTGAGCGCTGAAAACTGCGGCTAATCTAAATAAAGTTTTTGGTGAAAGTGCGTATAACTTTTTATTTCCACTCATATATATATATATATATATATATATATATATATATATATATATATATTAATAATAATAAAAAGTAAAATCAGTAATAATTTTACCAGGTAGCCAGTGCGGAAAAAAAACCTTCTAGGTAAATTTTACAAAATATTTTATAATTATATACATAATTATAACAAGGGGTCAGCTTTATGCCTCACCACGCACCGTATGAAATAAACGCTAAAGTCCTTCTTAGTACCTTAAAATCTCCGAGAATAACACACTTTATTGTAGGCAAGCGACAGAAAAATAATGAATCAATAAGGCTGGTTAACTATGTACGCGTTTCGAAATTAAAGTAAAACAATTTTATTTACTGTTGAGAAAGTCTCGGTTACGTAGCGACTCCCATAAAGGACTATATAGCTGCTGGACAATATCACACAACCGATTACCCGAGTGTTTTTCTAACATAACGAAAAACCTAGAACAAAAAAAAAACTGCCTTCTTGGCTGACCCAAAGGCGAAAACTATGTGCTGCCTAAAAATGACGAAACTAAAAACCCGAAGAATTACGTTTCTTACTACCACTTACAAAATATTGGTATCATTTCTAGCAGAGCGCACAATCCAACTCCTCAACCAACACAATATTTTGCCTTTAGAGCAAAAGGATCACCGTGGGAATTTCTATGGTTGCATAGATCAATTTCAGATTAAGCGAATGGCACCGGAAAGCTGCTCCTACAAAAGACGTAATCTTAATACAACTTTGATAGATTACCGTGGATCACAAAAGCCCCAGACTTGTATAAAATATCAACAATTATTAAAGGTATTCTCCGCCAAAGTATGGGTATGTGGGGAACAAGACTGTACCCCAGTCATGATAAAGGCAAAAGTACATCTGGCAGTATTAAGATTAACCAAGCTATACTCCAAGTAGACTCATTGTCCCCATTATATTTTTGCTTTGCACTCATACTTCTGTCATCTTTTTTATATGGATGACTGCAAAAGATAATGATTTGGAGGTACTGTTAACAACTGTGAAAAGTTTTAGTGACAATACTAACATGGAATTTGGCTGATTTAAGTGCGACAAAGTAACATCTAAACAGGGAAGACTCATTTCTACATCGTCCATTACACTAAATAGCTACATTGTTATCAAATGATTAGACCAAGATGGAGTATAGAAA
>NC_142938.1:47736813-47759313 GCF_046866305.1 Octopus bimaculoides | reverse complement strand
CCGGATAACTGAAGAGATGTTAGCGTGGGCTCCCACCCTGGCATCCGAAACTCGGAATTTTATCATGGCTACTGAATAAGTCACATATTTTTACAGATAAATTCCTCTATTTGCATAATATCGAGGTCTCTTTCTTTCTTTTGTTGTCCTTTCTGCCAAATATATATATATATATATATATATATATATATATATATATATATATATATATATATATATATATATGTATATGTAGGTAAATGGATATGTAGATAAACAGATAGATAAATAAATAGATAGATACATAGGTAATATGGAGCGACAAGCACACACATACACATACAAACACAAAAAGATGAACACACAAACACATGAATATCCAGAGTACATACATACATTTGTACACTCACGCACATACATGCGCACAAACAAACAAGCAAAACGTACGCAGCTTTGATAACGGACAGAGTCAACGGCTATTGAAAAGGTTGAAAATTTTAGAAAAAATAAATAAATGAGTGGAAATCAGACCAGTGAGTGTGGTAAGTAATAAGGCACTAAAACAGAGTGACTCTCACCGGACACAATAATATATATATATATATATATATATATGGGAGAATATACAAAAAATAACAACAGACGAGGACAGGTGGTGTAAATAACAAAAGTATATATTAGTATGACGCTCGGGAATACGGAAAGTCTTTGACGTTTCGAGCTACGCTCTTCAACAGAAAGAATACGGAGACAAGGAGAAAAACACGGAGAAAAAAAATTGAATAGTGTTCAGTCAACGACGACAAACTTTCAGTTTCTGTCTCTCAACTCCACTCAGAAGTCTTAGGTCAGCCTGCGGCTATAGTAGAAGGTACCACGCAGTGGGACTGAACCCAAAACTATGTGGTTGGGAAGCAAATTTCTTACCACACAACCACGCCGAAATATAATTAAATATCTGTGCATGTGTGTATGGATTTATGTGTGTGGGTGTGCGTGTGCGTGTGCGTATGTATTTATGTATGGATCGTCTTACTATCGATGTTTGTCACGGACAAAATGTCACAAGAGAAATGTTACAGGACACACTTAAATATTGACATAGATCCTTGTTTTATTTAAGACATTAATAAAACGTGATGTTTGTCACATACGTATAATACCGTTATATAAACTGTGTTTTTACTGTGTGCAAGCTATGCATTATCAGTTATGAATCAACTTTAAATACTATTTACATAATCACTTCAATTTTTGCTGTACATTGGGAAGGTCTCATTTTCTTAGTAAAATTAAAGTTATTGGCTGTATTTCGTTTCAGTTTTATTATTAATGCATTAGATAATTAGTTAATTAATACGTAAACGTATTAACCTATTGATTAATTGTTTTATCAGAGTTGTTTTGCCACTAACTGTTATCTGAGCAAAAACCAATGGACGTGTGATTGCGCGGAGAAGTTGTACGGGGGAACTACATCATTGGTAAAGCCACAGGCTGTGAAGAAAGACGTTTGACAAATGAATGAATGAATTGATTCATTTTACTGTTTAATCACAAGAATATCCAATTATTCTTTACTCATTACTCTTTACTCTTTACTCTTTTACTCTTTTACTTGTTTCAGTCATTTGACTGCGGCCATGCTGGAGCACCGCCTTTAGTAGAGCAAATTGACCCGAGGACTTATTCTTTGTAAGCCCAGTACTTATTCTATCGGTCCCTTTTGCCGAACCGCTATGTTACGGGGACGTAAACACACCAGCATCGGTTGTCAAGCGATGTTGGGGGGACAAACACAGACACGCAAACACACACACACATATACATACATATATACGACGGGCTTCTTTCAGTTTCCGTCTACCAAATCCACTCACAAGGCTTTGGTCGGCCCGAGGCTATAGTAGAAGACACTTGCCCAAGGTGCCACGCAGTGGGACTGAACCCGGAACCATGTGGTTGGTAAGCAAGTTACTTACCACACAGCTACTCCTGCGCCTATAATAAAATACAACCACTGAATGTGTTTCATAGGCAACATGACTCTACCAAAGTACAATATGTGCAACCTGAGTTGATCAATTTCCAGCTTCCGTCTAATTAGCATTACATCAGGTAGCAATACCCCTTTCAAGGCTCACATCTGATCCGCAACCCACCTTGACGCAGTTTTTGTTGCTTCTCAAAGCCAACTTCAAGGCCTTCCATCTAGAGGTTTCTGGGATACCTTGCATATTGTAGGAACCTCAACATGAATAAGTCGGGTCTTCTAAACAAGTTTTAAATCTGAATTTACTTGGCATAGCTTCCTCTCACGGATTCATTGGTCGCTTTTGGCCTATGGTGTCCCAATATACACAGTAGAGGTCTTTGAGAAGAGAGTCAGCATGTTCTTACGGAAATGGCAGGGACTTCCTCCGTGTCTGAGCATCATCATCACTAAACTGGTACCACTGTCCCTTCTTGTTAGCTTGAGGCCCCTTTACCCGACTAGCTTCTGTTACTTTAAGGAGGTCTAAGGTTTGCATCACTTGGAAGTTTCGAGAATTGTAGGATGAATCTGCGCTTTGCTTCTCCTGAATTTGACCTGCATTAGTTCCTGTATGCTGTTGCACTGGTCATCTCACCCGTCTCTACACATTTCACCTTGGCCTGGTGGATCTTCAAGCCGCTCGAGTTCTTTCAAATTCCATCTCCACATGCATGAACAGATACATACACACACGCATATATATATATATATATATATATATATATATATATATATATATATATATATATATTTATTTATTTATGTGTTTCAGCCAAGTGGCTGCGGTCATATATATATATATATATATATATATATATATATATATATATGGGTTTATTATCATTATCTTATGAATTTTTCTATATGTGACAGTGGATTTTCATCGATGAGTTCATGAACCTTGGTTCTTTTCTCTAAAACTATATATTTACATTTTATACTGTGAAACTTAATTTAATTTTAATTTTTAATAAATTGAATTTAATTGAGTTTTTACCTGTAAATTTGGATTTTTATCCCTAATATTATATATAATATTAGGGATATATATATATATATATATATACGTATATATATATATACGTATCTACAGATACTCATATATACATGGTGGTGCACCAGCATGACCGCAGCCACTTGGCTGAAACACATAAATAAATAAAAAATACATGCTAAATTGCATACATACACACACTTATACAAATACAGTATTACAAAAATTGATAAAAGAATAATCTGGTACATCCGTTTTTGTCCAAGCGTGTATGTGTATGTGCGTGTCTGTGTGTGCGTGTGCGCCCGCACCCGCGTGTGTATATACACTCACTCATCCATAGAACATGCGTACATTTACGCTTACATACGTACGTATATATTTACATATATACACACAGTTATACATACATACATACGTACTTACAAGCATACATACGTATACATACATATATATGTACACACATCCATCCATGGACGCTTTCATACATACATACATGCGTGCATACATACATACATTCATACATACATATGCTTTACCGAGTGGGTAATAATAAATGCAGGGTGTGAATTTAAATACGTAACAATAAAACGGGTAGGGGTGGATGCATTTAAATTATCACGTGAGAATATGTACAACAGGGCGAAGAACAACACACGTTTATACGAGGATGGGTTGTGAATCAACCAATGAAAGGAAATAATTTAGCTGGGTGTTAAACGGGTGTCTGCAGACAAAAGAACGGGTGAGAGGGAGAGGAAGTAATCTCATGTGATTCGATGAGTCGCTTAATATAGTTGCCTGTAAAAAATGGGTGGGATACGGATGCTGTTATTATCTTTTTTATCTTGTCTTTTATTGCACTTATTCGACTACAGCCATGCTGGAGCATCGCTTTGAAGAGTTTTAGTTGAGCGAATCGACCATAGTGCTTATATGTTTTGAAGCCTGGTAAATATTCAATTGGCCACCTTTTGACAAACTTCTAAAGTATGGGGACATAGACAAACCAAATCTGGTTATCAAGCGGTGGTTGTGGAGCAAACACAAAGATATACAGGGTGTCCATAAAGTCTTTTTACAATTTAAAAAAATTATTATAAAGGCAATTGATAAGATATCTTAATCAGACTTGTTCAATTGTACTCAGTAGTTTTCAAAGTTTTAAATCACATTGCATTTTTGTGTTTCAAGCATCCTGCAGATTAAAGAGGCATTTTTTTTAATGAACTCCTAAGAAATGGCTACTCCTCAAGAGAGGGCACAACATATATCATGGTTTATTGAGACAAAATCGGATACGCAGACTCAACGAAACTACAGAACAAAGTACGGAAGAGATCCACCATCATGTCCGTTAATTCGTGCATAGCACAAGAAATTTATGGAGACAGGGACAGTGTTAGATAGAAAGAGGAGTGGGCGATCAAGAACATCTGAGGAAAACATTGATCGAGTAAGAGAAACCTTTTCTCGTTCTCCCACAAAGTCCATCCGTGCTGCTGCCAGATAGTTAGAGCTACCACGTTCAACAGTACACAAGGCCCTACACAAGAACCTGAGATTGTGCGCTTACAAAGAGCAACTCCTACAGGCAATCGAGCCAAATGATAAACCAAGACGAAAAGAGTTTGCAGTTACCATGCTGGAACGAATTTCTGATGATAAAACATTCCTCGGGCGAGTTTGTTTTAGTGATGAGGTAACCTTTCATGTTTCAGGGAAACTGCACAAACACAATGTGAGAATCTTGGGGTCAGAACACCCCCGCGTGACTAGAGCAGTTCAGCGAGATAATCCCAAAGTGAATGTCTGGTGTGGGATTATGTGCAATCGAATTATTGGTCCATTTTTCTTCAACGAGAGAACAATTACTGCAAATGTCTACCTTAACTTTTTGACTGAGTATGTGGCACCACAACTCCCGGACCTTCAACCAACCATCATTTTCCAGCAAGATGGGACCACATGGTCGTGAGTTCCTCAATCAAACATTTCCAGACCGTTGGATTGGAAGGGATGGACCAATTCCGTGGCCACCACGTTCACCAGATATCACACCTCTGGATTGCTTTCTATGGGGCTATGTTAAAGATATCGTGTATCGAACAAAGATACGGAACATTACTGAACTAAAGCAAAAGATAACAGATGCGATAGCAACTACTGATGAGGGTATGCTACAGTGAACATGGCAAGAAATCGAGTACCGTCTTGATGTGCTTCGTGCAACTAACGGTGTCCATACAGAGGTGTATTAAATGCTGTAAAAATAAATGTAAACCATTGAATACAATAGAACAAGTCTGATTAAGATATCTTATCAATTGTCTTCGTAGTAAAAATGTTAAATTGTAAAAAGACTTTATGGACAACCTGTATATATATATATATATATATATATATATATATATATATATATATATATATATATATATATATATATATATATATATATATATATATATATATATAGGTAAAACTTGGAAAAAGATGCGTGACGTTCGATCATATAATAATATAAATTATATATAAATATATGCATATATCAATATTTGTATGTACATACCTACATCTATATGTATACATACATGCATTTATGGGTACAGGACATCAAAACAACGTAAATACAATGAGAAACGAAAACAAAAACGAAAACAGAAAACGAACTTTTGTAGAACAAGGAAGAAAAACAAAAAGAGAAACGAGACATGCAACATAAAGAGTATACCCCTTCGTCAGTTGTCCCTGTTCCATCTACTCCGCGTTTCGAAGGCAAGGACAATATGCGACTTCGGAACAGTCCTTCCCGCAAAGCAAATTAAATAAAATTTGGAATTTTTTGCGGAGGGTGAAAGTGTTAACAAGAACAGGACAGTGAGAACAAGACAGTAAAAATAAACAGTGAGGGCTGTTGAGCCAAGATGATACAAAAATTATTATGAACGTTAGGTAGACGTGCCATGACAGAAGAGACAGAAAAAAACACTTTTCTTTAGGTAGGCAGTGGACAACAAGAGAGATCCCCCTATAGATCCCCCATCATATGCAGATGACGTAGACCAATCGACAGTCGATTATATCGATTTCAGTACTTTTCTAGTACTATATTTTATCGACTTTTGAAGGACTAAGGTTACAGTCAGTCCCGGCAGGATTCCAACTCAGAGCGTTAAGGGTGGTTCAAAATACTGCCAGCTATTTTGTCGTCGTTTGTATCGTCCCTTATACTGGTGTTATAGTTGCTGCTGCTATAGCGAGTTCACAGGTTGTAGGTGAAAGGATTTGTGGTAATGCCATGTGAATATTCCTTTTTGGGCCCATTGAAGTAGAGAGAAGGAGAGAGAGAGAAAGAGAAGGAGAGAGGGTGAGAGAGAGAAAAATAGAGAGAAAGTGAGAAAGGGGTGAGCGAGAAGAGAAAAAAAAAGAGAGTTAGAAAGAGAGAGGTAAGAGAAAGTGATGGAAGAGAAAGATAGAGAGAAAGTGAGAGATAGAGGAACGAAGAGAGAAAAAGATGGGGAGAAAAAGAGATGGATAGAAAAATATGGAGAGAGAAGGAAGAGGAGAAAAAGAGAGAAAGGGGAGAGCAAGAAGAAAAAAAGAAGAAAGAGATGGGAGAATAAGAGAGGTGAGAAATGAGAGACAGAAAGAAAGAGTGAAGAGAGAAGGAGAGGAGAGAAAGCGAGAAGGAGGCAGGGAAAAAGAAATAGGAAGAGAAAGAGAAAGTGGAGCAAACGAGAAAGAGAGGGGAGAAAAAGATGGAGAGGAACAGAAGAAAGAGAAAGAAAGAGAAAAAAGACGGGAGAGAGAAAGAAAAATCTATTAAAGTACTCAATCAGCATTTTAAGCATCAACCACAAAGAGATGAAAAGACAAAGCTAACCGACGTGTTATTTAATTGGTCTTTCTCTGGATGCAGTATAAGATTCTTGCGTGTGCATCAACATCATCATCTTCAGCAGCAGTAGCTACTGCAGCAGCACAGACTCAGGTATGTGAATGGTTCTTCATGTTGGTTCAGCTCACCTTTTCAGAGAGTTAGAGACTTTTGGTGAAAATGGTGGTAGTGCATTAAATGATGCAGGAGGGAATCATTAGCTGTTTAATTATTTATGTAGACTCTACAGAATGTTGCGAGAGAGAGGAAGTGATGGTGTAAATAGGAAGGGTGAGGAAATACAAGAAACTTACTGCGCAACAATATAGTAATTCGAGAGCAAACGGGATAAAATAATAGAAACATAGTAACATAATAGAGAAACAAGATGGAGAGTGAGGGAGATCAAGAGTGAGAGAGAGGAGGGAGAGAGATTCATGTATGAATCTCTCTCCCTCCTCCCGAGCGACGTTGGAAAGATGGAAAATGATGGATAGGTGTAAATTTTTACTGAAGGAAAAGGAGGACATTGTGTGTGTGTGGTTTATACATATATATATACACACTGTGTATAAACTCTGTATTTGGAATGACCAATTTCAAAGACTGTTGGATTGTACTCATAGGGTATTGGAATCTTAATAATGGATTTACAAAGGCAACGACTAATCTTAAAAAACAATTGGATCTTACTCACAAGGTATTGGAATCTTATATGTATACCATTCTGCCTAAACAATGGATTTACAAATACAATATCCCTATATTCACTCTGTATTTCCTATCTTAACTAAACTAACTATTGCTTAATCATCCTCTCACACCGTCTCCGATGAACGGATATAATAAATATCCTGGAAACAGCTGTAAGACATTCTATTTATAAATGTTCTATATTATACACTGCCATGGTCTTTTATCTCATTACGAAAAGTAAATCCTTATATATATATATATATATATATATATATATATATATATACTCAACATATGCAACCGTTAATCCAGATACGTTTTTCCTCTCCCTGTTTCTTTTTTTCCTTTCTCCATCTCTTTTCCCTCCTTTTTTTTCGGTAGATGAGCGTAGGCTCAAAGCGTCAAAGATTCTTCTATTTTTCATGAGGGTCAAACTAATACACCTTGTTTGTTTTTTCTTTACCTGTCTTTGTATTTTGTTTTTGGTTTTTGTACAATTTTGAATCATATATGTGTGTGTGTCAATGTGTGTTAAATAAAATGAGACAACTAAGCGAAGATTGTGTGGAATTTTCAGGACATTTACGAAGAGAAAGTTAATCTTACAGCTGTTTCTGGGATATTAGGGATATCCCTTCATCAGAGACGATGTTAGATGGTTAAATAGAAGGAAATATTAACGTTCAGTATGAGGAGTTATTTTGGAAAAGGAAGGAAAGAAGAAGTATAGAAGACCAACCTTGGGTCTTTTGGATACCAACACCTCTCATATATATATATATATATACATACATACATACACGTTCCCTATTATGGCTCATTGCACTTTCAACACTGGGTGTTCAAACAGCCACAACGGGGAAACGTGATATAAACTTTGTGTTTATAATATATTTTCCCGTATTCATCTTGTATATTGTAATTGGTATATCATAACTTGGAGTAAAAACAAGAATAAGAGGAGTCGACAATGAAAGACAAGACTAAGAAGTCAACAATGAAAGACAGAGAATATGGAGGCAGAAAGGTAAAACAAATAGATTTCATCGCTTTTGGCCGGTACTACAGGCACAAAGACACACATAAATATTTGTGTGTGCGTGTGCATATATATATATATATATATATATATATATATATATATACAGACACACACATACACACACACACATACACATGTATATATATATATATGTGTGTATATATATATATCCACCAAACAAGATATGTATACATATATGTATATATATATATATATATATATATATATATATATATATATATATATATATATATATATATATATATACACACATATATATACATATACATATATATTTATATATGTGCGTGTGTGTGTGTGTGTGTGCGCGCGCGCGTCTGTGTGCGTGTGTGTCTGTGTTCGTGTGTGTGAGAGAAAGAGAGTGTGCTGATGCATGCGTATGTATGTCTATTTATCTCTCACTCACTCACTCACTCACTCTCTCTCTCTCTCTCTCTCTCTCTCTCTCTCTCTCTCTCTCTACACATATATATATATATATATATATATATATATATATATATATATATATATATATATATATTTGAGTTAGTTGCACGCAACTATGTTACAATATAATGGATGCCTATGATTTTTTTTTATAGCCTGCTGTGTTTGACGATAATGGTTAATGGCTCACAGACAGAGAACGGCTTTGACAATCTCCTCTCAGAAGATCTTCTCAGCTTAAGTCTAAAAGCAGGAACACGCACTCCCAATCACTGACTCTATCACTTATTCCTTCTCTCCCTCTCTCATCCTGTCCCCTCTCTTTCTTTCTCTCATTCTCTATGTTATATACAGTAATCGTAACCCCTGGAATTATTCCAGACACAGAGGGTAATCTTTTCTTATTTGATGTCATTTCATCTTGGTTAGATTCTATCTCCGCTGTTGAGCCGATGGTGTAATGATATTAACTGCATGGTTTTCATTGCTCTGTGCTATCACCCAAATTGGAAGAATTATGATCACATTAACCAGAAAATATACGATGTTATGATGCCATCAACCAGGATAGAGACATGACAGATGTACAAGTGAAATCAAGCACACATACGTGCACACACATGCATGCACATGTACACTAAAGAGAGAAGCACTACGTAGAGACACACATACTTCAAATACACGCGAGCACATATAGATCATAATGTATTGAAATACACAGGGAACATTCCGTTACTTCCCCTTACACATCGCTCTCTAAAAATAGAGTGCCAGAATATAAACAATAATGCTAGCCGCTCACATAAACATGAATATAAATACGACCGCATATAAATAGATGAGTATCCACACTCATACACGTACACACACACACATACACATGCACGCGCACACACACACACACACACACACACACACACACACGTGGACACACGCGCGCACACTTGCGTTGTTGGTCCTGATGCAGCCTCATGTTGGTCCTGGTGCAGCAAAGACTTCCAGAAAAGCATTCCAGCTATGGCCATCTCGTTTTAATTATAATATTCCTCAACAACGTTGTTCAGTAGCAGCAGAATGAGCATAATAGTGATTGGGCACTTATTTCTTGCAGGAGGACCGACCTCATAGAGTTTCCCTCATTTGGGTATGCCCTTATGGATGTACATACGTTCATATGCATGTACATTTCTATACAAACACATACAGGAGTGGCTGTGTGGTAAGTAGCTTGCCTACCAACCACATGGTTCTGGGTTCAGTCCCACTGCGTGGCACCTTGGTCAAGTGTCTTCTACTATAGCCTCGGGCCGACCAACGCCTTCTGAGTGGATTTGGTGTATATGTTTGTGTGTCTGTGTTTGTCTCCCCAACATCGCTTGACAACTGATGGTGGTGTGTTTACGTCTCCGTAACTTAGCGGTTCGGCAAAAGAGACCGATAGAATAAGTACGAGGCATCCAAAGAATAAGTCCTGGGGTCGATTTGCTCGACTAAAGGCGGTGCTCCAGCATGGCCACAGTCAAATGAGTGAAACAAGTAAAAGAGTAAAGAGTAAAGAGTAAATTCTCTATTTTCTTTCTCTCTCTCCCTCTTTTTTCTCTCATAATATATGTGTGTCTGTGTGTGCACGCATATGTATAAACACCCCCGCACCCCCACACACGTATATATATATATATATATATATGTATATATATATATATACAAACACATACACATACATGCACACGTATTCACGCACACTCACTCACCGTATCCTCCACACACATAGTATAAATCTTGCAAAACATGGCAAAAATGCATACATGCCTTTCAAATATACTTTTCTATTAATCTCTCTATCTCTATGTAAGATATGTCGTGATTGTATCAGCGGAAGGTGATGTCTGAACATTCATCTGGAAGAAAATTTGGCTGGGATTAACATGGAGGAGAGTAACAGAACTGCATATGTAGTAATATGTAGTACTCCTATAGTTTATAAGGACCCTACCTGACACACACACACACGCACGCACACACACACACACACCCATACACACGCACACACACACACACACACGCATACACACGCACACATACACACACACACACACACACACACACATATATATACATATACATACATATACATATAATCATATACATATACATACATACATATATGTATATTTGTATTTATATATATGAATATATCTGTATACATATGTTTGTATCTTTCTATCTATCTATCTGTCTATCTATCTATCTATCTATCTATCTATCTATCTATCTATCTATATATATATATATATATGTTTATATTTATATGTATGTGTATATATAACATATATTCATACACATATATATGTATATATACATTAGATAAGTATATATATATATATATATATATATATATATATACATATATATATATACACACATATATATTTATATATATGTATGTGTATATATGTATAACATATATTCATACACACACATATATATATATGTATGTACGTATATATGTACGTATGTATATATATATATATATATATATATATATATATATATATGTATGTATGTATGTATGTATGTATATGCATATAATATCAGGAGTGTAAATATACATACATACATACAAAATACGTTTGCATATCCGTATAAATTGATATGCACTTCGAAATTGTTGTATAGCCTGTAAATAGCATCACTACTACCACTATAACAATCACTATCATCCTCCCACTACTACTCATACTACTACTTCTACTCTCACCACCACCATCACCCATCATCACAACTACATCCAATACAATCACTACTTCAGACGTCACACACCGCTACCGCCACCACCGCTACCGCCACCACCGCTACCGCCACCACCACTACCTCGACGTAGACCACTCGCTACTCAGCCACTACTTAAAGTCATGTCGGATAAAATACGAGAGGACAGCGGGATTAGGGATTAGACAAAATGGACAGTAGAACAAAATAAAAAGGTTCATATGATATTAAGGTTAAGAGAGAATTTGAAACAGATGAGAGATGAGAGAGATTAAATAATATGTATTGGGTAATTGCTACAGAAGAATCTCTGAAAAATTGGCTGGTTCCCATGGGAATGGTTGAGCGGTTATGTGAAGATTGGCAGTTTTATACATTTGCACGGTAACAAAACAGACGTTGACATTTTCCATTTGGATGCCAGAACAATATGGAGTTAGAACACTCATTCAAACGCAAATCTAGTGAATTACGAGTTTCCATTGCGATACTAAGAAACTGAGAAGCTGGTATTTTCTTGAACCATTAGCGAGGTTCTGGGATTTCTAAAATCTATTCGAATGCTTCTATGGTAGTGGTTGGATTTCCACTTGAATAATGAGAGTGAAGTTGTTATTAGGACACACACGCACGTACACACACACACACACACACACACACACACACACACACACACACACACACACACACACACACACACACACACACACACACACACACACACACACACACGCATGCGATTAGGAAATGTCTGTTATGTTTGGAATCTGCGTTCTGATATGAAGACTTTCATTGGCTTAGAATTTCTTCCCCAATAATAAGAAGATTGGAGTTGTTTTACATCTGTTTCGTTTGCATTCTAAACACCACAATAGGTGAGAGATCTTCATTGAATACAGTGATGCGAACGGGATTGAAAGAAGTTGACGAGGACAACAATGATGATAGTGGTAATGATGATGATGGTGATGATGATGATGATGATGATGATGATGATGATGATGATGATGACGATGATAATGATGATGACCCTTTCTACCATAGGCGCAAGACCTGAAATTTTATAGGGGTAGGAGTAAGACGATTACATTGATCCCTAGTGTTCAAGTGATACTTATTTTATCGACCCTGAAAATATGAAAAGCAAAGTCGTAGTTTGAACTTAGAACATGAAGATGGGCGTTATAACAGAAGAAATACTTTTCTACTAAAGGCACAAGGACTGTAATTTTTTTTTTGGGGGGGGGGAAGGAAGAAGTCGATAACATCGACATCAGTGTTCAACTGGTACTTAATTTATCGACCCCGAAAGGATGAAAGGCAAAGTCGACCTCAGCAGAATTTGAACACAGACCGTAAAGACGGATGAAATGACGCTAAGCATTTTGCCCGACGTGCTAACGATTCTGCCAGCTCGCCATTATGCTGCAGCTGCTACTACTACTACAACAACAACAACAACAACAACTACTACTACTACTACTACTACTACTACCACTTGTGCTGCTGTTGCTGCTGCTGCTGCTACTACTACTACTGCTGCTGCTGCCGCTGCTGCCGCTGCTGCCGCTGCTGCCGCTGCTGCCGCTGCTGCCGCTGCTACTGCCGCTACTACTACTACTACTACTACTACTACTACTACTACTACTACTACTACTACTACTAATAATAATAATAATAATAATAATAATAATAATAATAATGATAATAATAATGATAATAATAATAATAAGAGAAAAATCCCAGCAATGGTTGAGAAGTTCAGGACTCAAAGCAGAGACTGAAGGATTTTTAATTGCTGCACAAGACCAAAGCCTCCCCACCAGAAATTACCAAAACTATATAATGAAAAGAAACATAACAAGTAACTGTAGAATATGTGGAGATGGACAAGAAACAATAAATCATATTATCTCTGGCTGCCCAGTCCTGGCTAAGAAGGAATATATTCACAGACATGACAGAGCTGGGACCTATATACACTGGAAGCTATGCCAACACTATGGAATAACAACAGAAAAAAGATGGTATAAACACACGCCAGAAAAGGTCACAGAAAACGAGAAAGCAACTATACTCTGGGATATGCCAATACACACAGATAGATAAATTAAGGCAAATAGACCAGATATAGTTGTCAAAGAGGATGAAGAAAAAAATGCTTTCTAATTGATCTATCAATACCAGCAGATGACAACGTTTCCCTAAAAGAAATGGAAAAACTTTCAAAACACAAAGACCTGGAAATAGAGGTAACTCGAATGTGGAATCTAAAAACAGAAACAATTCCAACCATAGTAGGTGCCTTAGGTATAATAAAAAAATATTCAGACAAATACAAAACAAAAACACCAGGACTTACAAATATATATAACATACAGAAAATTGCACTACTGGGCACTGCACACATCCCACGCAAAACACTTTCAATACAGTAACCATAAAAGCATCACAGCAAACCACAGCACATACCCAAGGCACACAGAGCTGCGCTCGGTAGTGAAGTGAAAGCACGTTATAAAAATAAAACTACTGAATAATAATAATAATAATAATAATAATAATAATAATAATAATAATAATAATGTTAATAACGATTTCAAGTTTTGGTACAAGGCTAGAAAGTTCGGTGAAGGGGGTACGTCAATTACATCACCCCCAGTGCTCAACTGATATCCATTGTATGGACCCCAAAGGGATGAAAGGCAGGGTCGAACTCGGTAGTATTGGAACTCAGAACGTAAAGACTGACGAAAAAGATTTTCTTAAAGAATTCTTGGTATAGACCAATGTTTGAAGAAAGGTTTTCTTAATCTAAATTAAAAACTATTAATTATATAAAAAAACAAATGATATGGGCATTTGGGAAGGAACTGCTCGTATTCAGAGTAAGATCTTTCGCTGTTAAGAGTTTTTCAAACACATATGTTTAAAGGGTAATCTGTAAGAGGAAAGTTGTTTTTAATGGTAGTGTTGACTACATTTGGTTTAGTATCGTATTTAGAATTCATATAAAGTATTTTTTATCGTTGTTAATTTTCTTTATTTAGTTTGAAAAAAGAAAATGATTCGACTATTCTATTTGCTCAAATGTCTAGATGTTCACTATATGGAATATTCTGAGAGGTACATTATTGAGTTGTTTATGAACCCTAATGCGATTAGAATTTTGATTCCGTTTCGCCGATATAATTTTCATTACATTCTGAGCATGTGATGCAGTTAAATGTGATCTTTCGTTTTTGAATTCATATTTGCATTAATTTTCAGTTCCTCCCAATTCATTAATTTTCGGTTGTTCCCTGTATTTTATCCCTTATCGTTCACCTGTTTCAGTCATTGAACTGAAGCAAGGTTGAGGCACCGCCTTGAAGGGTTTACTCAAATAAACCAAAGCCCTCAAATACGTTTTTTTTTTAAAGTCCCATAATTACTCTATCGGGCTCATTTGCTAAATCGTTAAGTTGTGTGGATGTAAACAGACTAACACCGGTTGTTAAGCAATAGGGGACAGACAGGAAAAGAAAGCCATTCATATATGCGCGCGCGCACACACACACACACACACACACACACACACACACACATACACACATATATATATACATATATATATATACATACACACATACCACCAGGCTTCTTTCAGTTTCTGCGTATCAAATCCACTCACAAGGGTTTGATAGGCTGGGCTATAGTAGAAGGTACTGTGCCATGCAGTGGAACTGAACCTGAACCATATAGTTGGGAAGTAAACTTCTGACACATAGTCATGCCTGCACCTAGTCAATAATTTTACACACTCCTTAACATAAGATTCCATAGTTTGTTACACTCATTATTTCTTCTCATGTAAATTCCGCTTTTGTTAAGATTTGTTGAAGTGGAGCACATTGTTTGACCTGATTTAAAATGTTTGGCTTCAAGATGACTGCAAATGGAAACAGGATCTGTTTTATCTTGGTTTGCAAAGTTTTTCGGGTATTTTTGTAGCTGAAGGAGCATATATAGTTCTACCAGTCACTCCTTTGGCCTATTTGTGTCCTTAACTATTGAGCATTTATGTCTTGCTGTATTTTATAGAATGCCCCTTTTGGGATGCGTTGCAATATCTAAAATCTAAATATTGGAGTGTATCCCTGTCCTTGCAGTAGATATCGGTTGTAATCATTTCGTTTTCTTTATCAGAATGTCTAAAACGGGACGTCCTCTTTCATTCCTTTCCTTGGGGAAATGGATCAATTCCTGAATGCTTTTTATTCATTTAACGAATCTTTTAAGGTCTTCCACATTTCTGTTCCAAGATACGGCGCAGTCATCCAGGAATCTTTATCTTATGATATTTACTTAGTATTATATTATACTTATTTCTCGTGCTTTTACTTATTAATTTTTCTATATGTGACTGTAGACTTTCATGGATTAGTCGGCTACGATGACGAGGGTTCCAGTTGATCCGATCAACAAAACAGCCTGCTCGTGAAATTAACGTGCAAGTGGCTGAGAACTCCATAGACATGCATACCCTTAACATAGTTCACAAGAAAATTCAGCGTGACACAGAAAGAGACAAGGCTGACCCTTCGAAATACAAGTACAACTCATTTTTGACAGCTGAGTGGACTTGAACAATGTGAAACAAAGCATCTTGCTCAAGGACACATCGCACCGCCGGGAATCGAATTCATGACTTTAAGACCGTGAACCAAATACTCTAACCACTAGGCCACGCGCCTACACTATAGTGGACTAGTGTTTTGTTTATCGACTTAAAAACATGAGTTCGCCAGTGTGGGATTTGAACTCAGTGGACCAAGATTTGGAACAAGTAGTATAAAAAATTCTAAATGATCAACTGATGACCGATAGTTTGCTGATGTCTTGGTGCTATTGTACTTTTTCGAGGACAGAAATGAACAAAGTCGACCTGGAAGGGAATCGAACTCAGAATGGAGATTATCGAAACTAAATGCAGTATTCGCCGGGCAGCGGCTTGTGACACTTCGCTGACCTCTACGTAAGTCAATACAAAACAATAAACATCCGTTAATTATAAGCTTATATATTTCCCAAGGTCATGGGCAGTGGAAACGGCTACATCTAAGAATAAAAATCTGATCGCAGACACGTTTCTAAAGAGTTTACTGAGTTCTCTTCGGCGATTGCAATCCTACACACGCACTCCCTCACACACACCCCCTCACACACACACACTCGCATACACACACACATACACACACACACACACAAACTTTTACACACACACACAGAGAAACATTTATACGCACGCACACACACACAAACATACACACACAGATTATATTGACACAAGCACATGTGAAAAAGACATGAAACCGCGTATCTGAATACATACATTAACTGCATTACCGCCTGAACTACACGAGAACATAAAATGTAATACGCAAATGACACACAGACAGACAGACAGGCACACACACACACACACACACACACACACACACACACACACACGCACACACACACACACTCACTAGCACACACACTAGCTCACACACGCACAAGCACACATACGTATAGTGGATTCTCACACACATTCATATCTACATGCATGCGTACTAATATAGCTTCTTACGCGCAGATAAACATTGGCGCATGGGCATATGTATACACACACGCACGTGTATTCACAGTTTTAGGCACGTGACGGCTTAATTTTTACGTTTCTCGCAGAAATACCAGCGTTAAGTAAGTAAGCCTTGCTTGAAATACGAATGCATTCATTTTCAGCCATTAAAATTGCAACCCACCCTCACCTCCCCCTTCTTGTCCAACACCAATCTCCGCTTCCTCTTACCCCCGTCTTCACCAGCTACAACACCATCACCGCAATCACCAGAATAGTTTTCAATGGTTCTGGAAATATAGAGCATTCATGCATCATTACAGTTGTTTTCAAATACATATTTTTGTCCTCTGCAGTAAAAATATATAAATAGCGAAACGAAGGAGAATCATAAGAATAAAACACGCGCGCGCACACACACACACACACACACACAGAGATAAATCATAAACATTAATAAGTTTGTCAATGACACACACCGTCGGAAAAGCCAAAGAAAAACAGAGCGAAGAATACTAACTCAATTAGAAAAAGTAGTTTTCTTAGACAAAAACCAATCGGGGTCGTGGAAGTTCATAGCCTCGGCCTTCAGGTTGAATGCGAGGTCATGGTCCGGATATCTTGTTGAGAAAAATACATACGTTTTAAGAGATGGATTGAAAACAATAAAAGATAAAGATAAAAACGTATTAGTTGTTTGCATCGGTGCCCACCTCCACACGCATCCTCCTACACTCAACCCCCCACACGCATCCCTCACGCATACCCCCATACATATCCCCCATACACATCCCCCCACATCCCCACTCCCTCCGCGCATCCCCCCACACGAATACATACATACATACATACATACATACAAAAACCTGGAAAAATTAGGGTTCTCAAAACCTGAAAGAAAAAGGCTGATTAGAAGAGTACAGATTAAAGCCATCAATGGAACTGTAAAGATATGTAAAACTTTCCAAAAATTTAGCACATAAATACATATGCATGCATCTAGACATGAAAATATATACATAAAAACGCATCCATAAAACAAACATACAAATCTGCGCATACACTAACACCAAATACTGCACACACATACACATATGCACAAATAGCTAGATGATGTTGATAAAAGTTCCAATGAAGGAGCCTTGAATCTATGTTAGAGTCCGGCTCTTTCTCTATGAACAAGAAATGCAGAAATGTAACTGATTGATAACATACATACATACATACATCAATGCATACATGAATATGCATATATACACAAAGGCGGCGAGTCGCCAGAATCGCTTGCATGCCGGAAACATAGAGTGGCATTTTTTCCGGCTTTACGTTTTGAGCTCAAATTCCTTCGGGGGTCAATTTTGCTTCTTTACCTTAACGGGGTCGCTAAAATAAGTACCAGTTTAGCACTGTGGCCGATGTCATTGACTAACCCCGTTTTTCCCCAAAATTCAGATCTTCTGCCTATAACAGAAAGAATATATATATATATATATATATATATATATATATATATATATATATATATATATATATATATATATGTGTGTGTGTGTGTGTGTGTGTGTGTGTGTGTATAAACAATATATGAGTATATGCATATATATGTACATGTATGTACATACCTTCATCTACATGTACATATAGATACATATCTGGGTATATGACGTTGCAAAAAAAACATGGACAAAATGATAAACAAGTTACAAAAAACAAGCAGGCCACATAGAGAACATATTCTTCATCAGCTGCCACCATTAAAACACTGGCGTATATATATATATATATATATATATATATATATATATATAGATAGATAGATAGATAGATAGATAGATAGATAGATAGATAGATAGATAGATATTAAAACCATCTAAGGGATAGATGTATCCAGAGGCACTCCTGGTAATTACCTCAGTATGTATGGTCCTTGTTATAAGGTGTACGGTAGTAGGTAATTTAAAAGGTAAACCGTAGTTTGATGTATATAAAGACGATAAGAAAATGGAGAAATAAATAGCAATGAGAAGTGGATCTTTTCGTGTTATAAAGCCATTGTTTAATTAAGTAAGATGAGAGTAAGTTAGAGTAAGTTTACAGCTGTTTCAGTATATCAGTTAAGAATAATAATACCAAGCATTTTTAACTGGAGTTATATTGGTTCTTTAGGGTGGGTTATTTTTATTCTTATTAATATTCAAATTTTTGTTATTCATATTAGTATTCTTAATATTATTATTTTTCACATTGTTGGTATTACTTTTGTTATCATTTTTAATGTTAGTTATCTTAGTTTGAAACTTATCATTAATCTTATTGTTTTTTTTTGTTATTATTATTGTTGTTAATCTTATTAATGTTGCTCATATTGTTGTTATGGTTGTTAATGTCATTTGGAGTATAGTTACTGTTATGATAATTGTCTTGCGCATTTATGTTATTCCGATTATTTCTATAGTGTTCTAAGTCTAGATATTTAATTTTTTGCTTATAATCTGCTTTTTGTAATGCGCTATTGTAGAATTCCTTATACTCATTAAAGATATCTTTGTTGGAAGAGAGGCCTGAAATTCTTTAGCTGATGCTTTGTACCAGTCCTCTTTTTTAATAAAGTTCGGATGGTTACTCGATGCGTTTATATATTTGAGGTTTGTATTCGATGTTTTATGTAGGGTTCATGTAGTCACATGGCTAGGTTGCAGCTGGCGTCTAAGTAGTTTATAGTTTATAGAATAGTGGAGGCGCAATGGCCCAGTGGTTAGGGCAGCGGACTCGCGGTCATAGGATCACGGTTTCGATTCCCAGACCGGGCGTTGTGAGTCTTTATTGAGCAAAAACACCTAAAAAGCTCCACGAGGCTCCGGCAGGGGATGGTGGTGAACCCTGCTGTACTCTTTCACGACAACTTTCTCTCACTCTTGTAATTCAAAGGGTCAGCCTTGTCACTCTGTGTCACGCTGAATATGCCCGAGAACTACGTTAAAGGTACACGTGTCTGTGGAGTGCTGAGCCACTTGCACGTTAATTTCCCAAGCAGGCTGTTCCGCTGATCGGATCAAGTGGAACCCTCGACGTCGTAAGCGACGGAGTGCCAACAACAAGTTTAAAGAATTATGTTCCTTTTCTATAGTAATGGTTAGGCCAAATCGTTTAAAACATCAGCCTTTAGATATTCATAGCTGATAGACAGATAAGCAAATTGTCTGATAAGTAGATAAATAGATAGACAGACAGATAGATAGATAGATGAAGCGATGGATCCACCCTAACTTTTGACGATGAGTATTCAGTTGTTCTACCAATAAAACATCTGACTCTAAACTAATGTGTCTGCACTGAGTATTCTGCACATACATGTATTTGTAATGTAATTCTCAAACCAAATCCGTGGGCTATTGTGATAACACTGGACTTTTGAAATACCGGTACGTTCCGTCCGACGGGCCTCCATACAATCTCCATTCGCCCAGTTTCATTCACAAAGCTTGTAGTGACACGAGGCTGTGGTAAAGATAACACGCAGTGGGATCCAACACAACACCACATGACCACAAAAGGAACTTCTTAATTACTATATCATGACTGTGTCTACACATATTCCTTAGTTTATACAAATATAAATACATGCATGTATAAATGCATATTTAGATAAATAGATTCATATGTTGGCGTTCATTAAATATTCATTTTGAGCAATTATTGATGTCTTTGTCACACATTGTGATCTAACGTTTGCGTTGTACGGTAGCTTAGTCTCTCCATGAAGTCGACATTGCCTCTACTGATGCACCATGTGCTTGCTATACGTCAGATGTCGATGTGATCGCAGAGCAACATAAAACAATGTGTTTTTCTCAAGAACACAACATACTGCCCGGAACGAGAATCGAAACCACGATCTCGCGATCATGAGTACAATACCTCAGAGTATCGTCCTCGTGCACGTGAGAAAGGGAGAACAGCGTATCTGTTAATGAACCTATTCACTCATTATAGTAGTAGTATTAGTAGTAATCGACTGGCCCTTTCCCCCAAAATTTCGGACCTTGTGCCTGGAGTAGAAAAGTATTATTATTATTATTATTTTATGTTTGACTTTTGCTTTGCATTTGTACAAGTTGGATCCATTATTATTATTATTATTATTATTATTATTATTATTATTATTATTATTATTATTATTATTATTATTAGTAGTAGTAGTAGTAGTAGTAGTAGTAGTAGTAGTAGTAGTAGTAGTAATAGTCCTACCTACTAAAGGCACGAGGCCTGAAATTTTGGGAGAGGGGACAAGTCGATTACATCGACCGCAGTGTTTCACTGGTACTTAATTCATTCACTCCAAAGAGATGAAAGGCAAAGTCAACCTCGACGGAATTTGAATAATAATAATAATAATGATAATAATAATAATAATAATAATAATAATAATAATAATAATAATAATAATAATAATAATAATAATAATAATAAAAGAAGGAATATATTCACAGACACGACAGAACTGGGACCTATATACACTGGAAGCTATGCCAACACTATGGAATAACAACAGAAAAACGATGGTATAAACACACACCAGTAAAGGTCACAGAAAACGAGAAAGCAACCATAGTTTGGGATATGCCAATACACACAGATGGAGAAATTAAGGCCAATAGACCAGATATAGTTGTCAAAGATCATGAAAAAAAAAAATGTTTTCTAACTGATGTATCGATGCCAACAGATTACAGCGTTTCTCTAAGAGAAATGGAGAAGCTTTCAGAATACAAAGACCTGGAAATAGAGGAAGCTCGAATGTGGAGTCTAAAAACGGATACAATTTCTATCATAGTGGGCGCATTAGGTATGATAAAAAAAATATTCAGACAAATACATAACAAAAACACCAGGACTTACAAATATATATAACATACAGAAAATTGCACTACTGGGCACTGCGCACATCCTACGCAAAACACTTTCAATACAGTAACCATAAGAGCATCACAGCAAACCACAGCACATACCCAAGGCACACAGAGCTGCACTCGGTAGTGAAGTGAAAGCACGT
>NC_142938.1:47714313-47734313 GCF_046866305.1 Octopus bimaculoides | reverse complement strand
CTGGCTCGCACGCGCACACACAGCCGCTCGCTCGTGCGTGTGTACCCACCACACGTTCATACACAGGTTACATTATCTACAGACATTGTAGTAATACACACGTACACATTCACATACACATCATATATACCTATACACTCGTATGCACCTGTATATATATATATATATATATATATATATATATAGTTCCCTCATAGCTCCATAGGCGCATGCTTATACATGCAGAAATATACATTCCTGTATACATAAAATATATACATATTTTGTCAGTGAACAGGTCGCGGTCTCAAAGCGACGAAAATATTTTGACAAATTAAATTTAAATGTTGAAGTGAATCTAACGGATTTTGTGTGTTATTTTAAATGGCTTATAAACACCTTCCACGCTGCAATTGTTTTCGTTCCAGCACACGATCTCAGATCAGGTCACTTGCTATGCAAGTGCATCTCTCTCTCTATATATATATGTATATAAGCGCTCAAATAATCATAAGTAAATTCTTGGATGTAAACATGGATATATGTGTATGTGTATGTGTGCGTGCGTGTGTGTGTTTACAAACGCACACGCATACAGGGTGTTCGGGTTAAACGTATATCTCCTTTTTCCAGGATCAGTTCGATGTATAGGTGAAAAGTGAACAGCTTTGGAGAGAATAATGAATAATGATTAAAATCGTATTTTGGAAAGAGTTAGCTGACATGGAACACCGGAAGTCCTCTCAATATAGGAAAAGAGTTACTTGTATCAAGATCCGTACTGAGTATCAGAATGCATATAATATGACTGCTACTCAATACTCTGCAAACACTGTAAAGGTCGCAAGACGTGACATGGACACCAAGTTCTCTATGGGTGTTTCTCCGGTAAGGGTGGTATCATGATACGCCAGGCAGATGTGAACCTGAGGCTGTGGTCAAACTGGAAGACCATGTGTGGCAGCAGGATTCGGGTCCAGGTCATATTTCCGGAAGGAGTCACAACTGGTTGTCGGAGAATTTCTACAACTTCACCAGCTGCAATTTCTGGCCACCTAATTCCTCCGATTGTAATCTTAATGATTATTAATGTGTAAGGTCCATTTTATAAAGACACCAGCTGCTATGCCTGTAGCAGAACCAAGGTTGAGCTAGTGGCCCAAATCAAGGAACTGTTCAAAGATCGGTCCATGGACTTAGTCAGAAACGCATGAGCCAGGTTCCTGAGACGCTTGGGGATGTGGTGGAATCTGAGGGCGTCTTCTTAAAGCAAACTATCGTCTCCTAACCATAATCTAGTTAATTTTTTTCGTTATGCACAGACGCACACACGCATACGTACATACATACATACACACACGACGGGTTTCTTTCAATTTCTGTCTACCAAGCCCACTCACAAGCATTTGGTCAGCCTGGGACCATGGTAGAAGACACCAGACGAAAGTACCACGCAGTGACAATGAACCCTGAAGCACATGATTTGGAAGCAAACTTTTTCCCACACACCCACACCTGCACCTATATCATACAATGTATCTATGTGTGTGTGTGTGTGTGTGTGTGTGTGTATGTTTGCGCCTGTGTATCTACAAATACGCGCGTGCACGCACACATACACACGCGTGAGCGCGCGCCCAAACATACGCGCACGCAAACACATGTATATGTTTCAAACAATATGTGGACAGATGCACACCGATACACACTATGATCGTCAAATATCGATAACGATGAATCAACATAACTGTGTTGTTAATTGCCCCTGCTAAGATTATCGAGGAGCTGGTCGGTTAGCTGGCTGGCTGGCTGGCTTGAGGGTTGGTTAGATTGTGCGTCATAGTTTGACGTACATGTAGCTACCAGTCGGCCGTCAAAGAGATGACGTCAGTTAGAATGTACTGAAACTTGTATTGACGTCTTCGCAACCATATCTAACTTCACACACATCGTTACGTATGCACTCTCATAAGTACGTACATGCACCCTTACATATATCAATACATACACACACTCACATACACACACCGCAAACACACACACAGACAGATACATACACACACGCATATATACGTGGGAAGTTGTGCGCCTACGTATAGGAGTATACATGCACTTTGGTTGTGTGGTAAGAAGCTTGCTTCCCAACGAAATGTTTCCGGGTTCAGTCGTACTACAAGGTACCTTTGGCAAGTGTCTTCTACTATAGTAGCCTCGGTCCGACCAAAGCCTTGTGGACGGATTTGGTAGACGAAAACTGAAAGAAGCCCGTCGTATATATATGTATGTGTGTGTGTGTGTGTATGTATGTATGTATGTATGTATGTATTTGTATGTGTGTCTGTGTTTCTCCCTCCGCCAAGGTTTGACAACCGACGTTGGTGTGCTTACAACGTTTACATGGCGTATATTATAAATATCCCTGTTCAAGTATCATAAAGGCATGAAACTATTTGTAGCTCTTCCGGTTGTACATTCAAATTAATATTATTTCTGTTGATTCTAACTCTAGCGCATTTTAAAACTATATATATAAGCATGACTTTGTGGTAAGAAGCTTGCTTTCCAACCACATAGTTCCGGATACAGTCCCACTGCGTGGCACATTGTGCAAATGTCATCAACTACAGCGTCGGGCCGAACAGAGCTTTGTGAGAGGATTTAGTATACGGAAACTGAAAGAAGCCTGTCGTATATATATATATATATTTATGTATGTGTGTCTCCCCCTTCACCGCTTGATAGCCGATGTTGGTGTGTCTATGTCCCCGTAATTTAGCAATTCGTCAAAAGACCGATAGAATAACTACCCAGGCTTTAAAAATGGACTGGGTTTGATACATTCAACTATAAATTTTACAAGGTGGTGTCCCAGTTTGGCCGCATTCTAATGACTGAAACAAGTAAAAGATAAAAGATATGTATATATAAATGTATATTTACACATATATGTCTGTGGCTATGTGGTAAGAAGCTTGCTTCTCAACCAAAAGAGGCCGATAGAATAAGTACTAGGCTCACAAAAGAATAAGTCCTGGGGTTGATTTCTTTGACTAAAAGTGGTGCTCCAGCATGGCCGCAGTCAGATGACTGAAACAAATAAAAGAATAAAGGAATATTATGTCGTTTGTGCAAGTTTGGCCAAATGCGTTTTTTAAAAATATTTACGGCGATGTAAAAACACCAACACTGGTTGTCAAGCAGTGGTAGGGGACAAACACAGGCGCGCGCGCGCACACACACACACACACACACACGCACACACACATACGATGCGCTTCTTTCAGTTTCCGCCAACCAAATCCACTCGCAAGACTTTGGCCGGCCCAGGGTTATAGTAGAATAAACCTGCGCAAGGTCCCACGCAGTGGGACTGATCCCAGAACCATGTGGTTGGGAAGCAAGCTTCTTACCACTCAGGCCACTCATATATATATATATATATATATATATATATATATATATATATATATATATATATATATATATATATATATATATATATATATATATATATATATATATATATATATATATATATATATATATATATATATATATATATATATATATATATATATATATATATATATATATATATATATATATATATATATATATATATATATATATATATATATATATATATATATATATATATATATATATATATATATATATATAGGGAGAATTCACAAAAAAAAAAAACGAAAGGCGAAGACAGGTGGTGACGAAAACAAACAGATGTATTAGTATGACCTTCGGGAAGTGAAAAAGTCTTTAACGTTTCGAGCCTACGCTCTTCCACAGAAAAAAACATGAAGAGAAACACGGGGAGAAAGAAAAAAAAGGAATGTGTAGTGGCTAGCGATCTATCATGGCGAATTGATGTTTTAATGCATGAATTTTACATTGAACTGAACAGTTATTTAATTTACAAGAATAGTGTTGATTGAGTTTTGGTGAAAACTAATGAAGGCTAGGGAGGCCGAACTTGGAAGTCAGTGTGAACACTGTTCAGTTTCCATCTACCATATCTATTTACAAGATCTTAATCAACCTGCGACTATAGTACAAGATGTGGGCCCAAGGTGACACGCAGTGGGACTGAATCCAGAACCATGTGCTATGGAAGCAAACTTCTTACTACATTGCAACGTTTGCACCGTGTAAAAATATTTTTTCCCACGTAAAGGATCGGTAGAAAAAAAAAGAACAATATTTATATACGAGATCTCTTTGTTATGAATTTACAGAAGTACGCGCTTGTATAAGAAATATCTGAATTATTCATAAACGAATTGTTATATATCTATTTCTATACTTTTGGCCCTAGTTTTGTTCGTCAGTAAGAAGTTTTAACAATGGTAAAAGCATGTCCGGAATCTAAGCTATAATGGTTTCATTTATTAAGCATGTATAAATAATATACATACATACATACATACATACATACATGCATTCGTACATATATACATACATGCGTACATATATACATACACACACACACCTATATAAATAATATATATATGTGTGTATGTATGTATATTTGTATGTGTATGGATGCATGTGCGTGTGTGTGTATGTATATCTGTAACAATTCATCTTGCATATTGAATTTTTTTTATCTCACTCTGGTTTTCTTTGTAGCATAGCAGAACATTACAACCATCTGTCATCTATGAGCGAGTAAGCTTTTCTAACATGTGCCATGCTTTCGCAAATTAGTTTAGGTATTTATGTGTTCTGGTATATAGGCACCTAAATGTGAGAGCTAGAAAGAATTATAAATAGAAAGATAGAGAGAAAGAGAGAGAGAGAGAAGGAGAGAAAAGAGAGAGAGGGTGCGAGAAAAAGAGAGAGAGAGAGTAGGAGACAAAAGAGAGAGAGGGCGCGAGAAAGAGAGAGAGGGCGCGAGAAAGAGAGAGAGAGAGAGGAGAGAAAAGAGAGAGAGAGGCGCGAGAAAGAGAGGGAGAGAAGGAGAGAAAAGAGAGAGAGAGGCGCGAGAAAGAGAGGGAGAGAAGGAGAGAAAAGAAAGAGGACGCGAGAAAGAGAGAGAGAGAAAGAAAGAGAGACAGAGAGAGAAAGAGAGAGAGACAGACAGACAGAGACAGAGACAGAGACAGAAAGGGGTTGAGCATGAGGTAGCGCTTGGTATTCATTTACGGCTAAATAGACTGGAGCAGCGTGAAATAAAGTGCCTTGTCGAAAAAGATACAAGTCGACGATCGGCCCAGAATTCTTACCAACACCATTATGATTGTGAGTCAACAGCGAAATATTGGCTCCAGTTTAAAGATCAAAGTAAAACATACTCTTAACAAACATGCTTCACTTTCAAGGACCATATACCAACTTCTGAAGTAAGTGCACAACAAGTCTTGATAAAACTACTAAAACAGAACTACAAATCATTTGCAAGCACACTTTAGATAACATTAACAAGGTTTTTTCTGTTTAAAAGACAATCAATGTTAAAACCCTGGCATAATCGCACTGCTTAAAACTTCCATTATAAGCAGAGCTCTGATATGATTGACTATTATTCTTCTATAACGAAGCCTGTAGCTTTAAAACCTTTGAATTTACTAGACAATAGTCTCCCATGACAGACAATGACATGAAAATACTGCATGCTCAAAGTCTATAATTTCTCTAGTAATACCATATGGATAAAAAAAAAATGCAAAAGAAAAAAGAAAAAAGAAAGTAACAACATGAAACTTTTCGATGTGAAATCGGAAGCAAACGCTTCCAGTGAGCTGTTTAATTTTATTGGTTTAGTCCTTCGTTTGATTCATGTTAAAGCTAATCTTTTCAAAGTGGCCTTTATAAATCTCTAACACATTTAACGGACTGGACAGTAAGCAGATATAAAGAGCGAACAACATTAATTTAATGAAGAGAATCAGAAAATTGACATAAGTAATAACCTTAAAATGATTGTTTTAGATGGATATTCATCTTACGATAATAATACATTTCAACTCAAATTAAAACAAAACATTTAATATTATGGATTAAATTGGAATTTCATTTACTCACAATGCATTTTAAGAACAAAATAGTCTTTGTAATTTCAAATAATAAAAACTAATTTATTAGCGTAGAAAGCCTGTATAACGATGCACAAGCAATTAAAGGTCTTAAAGATTAATATTATTATATTAGTATATAATATTAAAGGCTAATGTTATATACTCATAATATCATTAAGAAATGCAAAATGAAAATGATTTTCTATAATTCACCCCATATTACTAATATTCGTATTATTAATATTCAGCAAATATTTTTCCAGCTTAAACGTTTATATTCTCTTACGGGACATAAATACAGAAACAATATTTTACTAATAATAAAATAATGAATAATCCTAATAATAAGACCGAAGCCTGTAATTAACATAAACCGTTCAATGGTGGAGGTATTAGTGAATCTCCGTCGATCGACGATGAACATCCAATACTTCGATCGAACTCAATTACCTCCTCCTAAATTAAAGTGTAAATGGCTGAGCTTTCTACAGAAACATATACACATAATATAATATAATTCAGTGTGACGCAATGTGTGACAAGGATGATCTTTAAAATTACAGGTACAATTCATTTGACGGGTTGTAATGCAGTTTCCGTCTATCCAATTTCACTTACAAAATATCAGCTAACCTGAGGCTAAATCGAATTACATTCACCCAAGATACCACGCGTTGGGATTGAACACAAGACCTCGTGTTTGTGGAGCGAACTTTTTAACCACTACTGCTTCGACAGCTCAATTGTTAATGTCTTCAAAAATCTGTTGTTTATTCAGTCATAGTCAAACTCAAATTTGATCCGAATTACACCGATTACATCAAACTCATTCAAACAAAACCTCGCTCATGAAATCTAATAATACCAGAACATATCTGAAGTTTCCACCATATCTCTAGAGATCAAAGTCACTCTCCAACAAATTCTATTTGTAATTAACGATAGTTTTAATTTTTTGGGGTTGTCTCCATTGCGTTCCTTAACCATAACTAGTAATTCTGATAACGATATTTATCTTCTCAATGCACGAGTAATGTTACATAATTCAGATGTCTTGACTCACAACATTCAATACATTGGTCCAAATGTTACTGTCTTCTTTTCTTATTGTAGCAGGTCCCCAACCTGGGTAACTTTGCCCGTCATTAAACTGTGTAAGATAGAAAATTCTTTGAGGCTGTGTTAAACAACATCTGAATCTTCCTCAATTGACACTGTTTTGTCGTAAAGGAGGAGCATAATTGAGTATGCAGTCCAGGGAAGAATTTTGTTCGGAAAAAGTGAAAAAAAAAAAAGGGGGACTAAAACCCCAGAATAATAACGATTTGGTCATCGTCTGAAGACGATTGATATTAGGTCTGTTCCAGCAGGGCTAAAATTGGACTAAACGACAACAGTAGCCGCAGCAGTGGCAGCGGTGGTGGTGGGGTTAACAGTGGGGGGCGGCAGCAGCAGCAGCAGCAGCAGCTTGTAGAAGAAGAAGAAGAAGGAGGAGGAGGAGGAGGAGGAGACGGAGAAGATCAACTGAAGCAGAAGCATCAACAGCAACAGCAGCGATAAAGTCGGAAAGGTGAGCTGATTTTTGGTTTACATAAACAACATTCAAGATTGTCACACAATAAATAAATAAATAAATAAATATGCGTATAAATTAACGAAATAATACAAATAAATAACGCTGTTGTTTGCGAGGTAACAATGCAGTTTTGTAAAATGGGGATGGGCAGATTAATTATAACAAGCCCAATGCTGTGTGACCTCAACTGTATTACTCATCTTATGTAAGCCACAAAGATCTGATTGGATGACAAAATTGTAGAATGCGGAACTAGGTCTAATAAAGCGGTGTTAGACGAACGCCCTCCGTAGTGTGTTACGTGATTATTACATAAAATAAGTATCTATTAATATTCTCAATATTATTATTAATGAGTAATAATAGTAATGATGATAATACTGCTGTTTATGTTATTGGATTGGCAGATTGATAAAACCGGTAGAGCATCACATAGGATGCTTAGCGATGTTTCATCCGGCCTTTTATGTTTTGAGTCACAATTGCCGCCGAAGTCATTGTTGCTCTTCATCCTTTTGGGGGTCGATAAAATAAAGTACTAATAAAAAACGACTCAATGGCATCGACTAATCTCCTTTCCTCAAAAATTGCTAGTATTGTGCCTAAATCAGACACGATTATTATATTGGCACAAGCCTAGCAATTATTATGACAGAATCGTCAGACTAACACCAGCCATCAAAATTACTGGAATTGTGTCAAAATTTGAAGCAATTATTATTATTATTATTATTATTATTATTATTATTATTATTATTATTATTATTATTATTATTATCATCTTCTTCTTTCAATGTTGTGTTCATTTTTTACCAAGCGTCTTCCCAACACTTAGGGCAAAGAAATTCACTGAATACATTGGTAGGCCATCAAAATAAACACACCATATAGTTCATTTACGAAGTCATGTGATAGAAAAAAAGGGAAGACAGAGAAAAGAAGAAGAAGAAAAAGAAAAAATGAGAAAAAAAGAAAACGAAGAAAATAAGGAGGAAAAGGAAAGAGAATTCACTGCGACAATGCTCTTAATACGTGTGACGTACCAGTTAAGATAAGTGTTTGTACTTCCTGCATGGATGGTAAATTAGGGATCATCCTCAGATGATTTTCAGTTCCCTATTTGATCATTCCAAGTGCTCCTACAATCACTGGTAATGTAACCGTCTTGAGATGCCACATTTTTTCGATTTCAGTCAGCAAATCTTTATATTTTCTAAGCTTATCAAATTCTTTTGCCGAGATATGATCACAAGGTATGCTCATGTCAATCAATAAACAGACCTTATTGTTTTGGTCTTCCAAGACAATATCAGGTTTATTAGCATTCATGGTCTGGTCTGTATATACAGGAAAGCCCCAAAGAATCGTTACAGTTTATTCCTCAGTTACAGCCTCAGGATGTTGCTTGTACCATTTGTCAGCAGTTTTGATTATATGAAGCCGACAGATTATCCAATATAGATATTGGCCAACTCTGTCATGTCTAGATTTATACTCTACTGGTACTAAAACCTCACACTCAGAGATTAGGTGGTCCACTATTTCAATTTCATCTTTGCAGTATCGGTACTTTGGGTCTACTATATTTTCCTCACATTATTATTATTATTATTATTATTATTATTATTATTATTATTATTATTATTACTAAAGTGCCAAGCAGGCAGAATCTTTACTGCGAGGGACAAAATGCTTAGCGGCATGTCGTCCGTCTTTATGTTCTGAGTTCAAATTCCACCGAGATGAACTTTGCCTTTCATTCTTTTGGAGTTTATAAAATAAGTAATCGACTAGTCCCAAACCTAGAAATTGCCGGCCTTATTATTATTATTATTATTATTATTATTATTATTATTATTATTATTATTATTATTATTATTATTATTATTTTTTATTAATTTTTTTTCTTTCAGTTTTGCCTCCATTTTTTGCTGAGCGTCTTTCCGCCACTTGGGGTAAAAAAATTCACTGTATTCATTGATATGCCATTAAAATAAACACAGTATGTTGTTCATTTACAAAGTCAAGTTATGTGAAAGAAAAAGAATGAAAAAAAGAAAAAAATGACAAAATGCTTACGTGGGCTATAATTGTTCTCTCGGTGACAATGTTTTTCTCAATACGTGTGACGCACCAGTTAAAACAATCTTTTGCATTTTTGCATGAATGATAAGCCATGGATCACGCTAAAATAATTTTTTTAGTTCCTTTTTTGATCATTCTAAATGCTACTACAACCACTGGTATTGTTACCGCCTTGAAATGCCACATTTTGTTTCGATTTCAATGAGCAAATCTTTATATTTTCTAAGCTTATCGAATTCTTTTACCGAGATATTATGAATATTCCTTGTGATCGAGCTGACAAAATTACTAGCGTGTCGGACAAAGTACCTAGTGGCATTTCTCCCGGCTCATTATGATCTGAGTTCAAATCTCTTCGAAGCAGAAAAGCTGACAACTATCAAGAGATTGTGGAGGAACTGCTCTTGAGTTTGCTTGCATTTGGATGTAGAATGAGCGTTAAATTGCATTACTTGCACAGTCACTTGGATGAGTTTCCAGAGAACCTGGGTGATGTCAGCAAATAACAAGGTGAACACTTTCATCAAGGTGTAAGATTAATTGGAAGAACGCTACCAAGGCCGACGGGACTTAAACATGATGGCAGATTGCCGCTGGAGCTTGATGAGAGATATTCCAGAAGCTGTGCACAAGAGATCGTCAAAAAAGAGGAAGTTCTTGCAGTAATATAATGATCAGATTGAATGACCATAATGACTAGAGATTTTGTATTCATATTTTGTTATCAGCAAGCATAATTCTTACATACTAATATGCATTTACTCTCACAAGTTTGTATTTTGATTTATTAGATAAATAAAAAGACATATTGTCTATTAAAAATTGCATCTACGTATATTTAATTCTTTATGAGCACTAAATAGCTGTTTCTAGCAAAACTAAAAGACTAAAAAATCTGATGTGATAGACAAAATCTGATGCCAGATTTGGATTCAGCACTCTAAAATTAGCTAAGAACCATTGATAAAGCTTGTGCCAGAGAATATGTGTCTACCAGTGTAATAAATACTATAATATAATAAATTCTAGCGTTAGTTATTCATTTACTTAATTTAACTTGATTAAAATGTTCCGATTAATTACTGCAGAACTAATAAAGTATAAGCTTTTGTTAATGGAGATCTAGCTAATTATAATTCAGGGAAATTAGCTTAAGGAAAACCGTAGAATAGCAAAGGTCACTGCGAAATTTCAGAGTGGGAGGAAGGAAAATGATATAATGGGTTCGTCTATATACGTTTGAGATGTAGGTGTATGTTTGTGTTTATATACATAGTTATGTGAGTGCGTGTGTGCATGCTTGTGTGTACGTTTGTATGTATTTATGTGTACGCATATGTGAGAATGCATGCATGTATGTTTGTATGTATATGTATATAAAGATTTTCTGTTGGTCAGTTCTAATTTTCTTTGTTGTTAATTTAATGATATTTTATAGAGTTCTTAACTTTAAAAATAAAAATAAAATGGCTACTGTTGTTAGTTGACCAAATCAAAATGACAAAGCAATAGAAGAGTGCAGTTCTTAACAGTAATGTAGCCAGGTTGATGAAGCTCAATTTTGCTATCCTCTTCCTATGCGTTCTTCATCGTCATGTCACCATTACGAGTAATACATTACATTAACACTATGCAAGCTATATATAAAATGTGTTGCCGAAAGATTAAGAACTTTGCTTCGAGATCTCGAAGCTTCGGCTTCCATTTCTCTGTGTGGCATCTTGGGCCAGTGTCTCATACCATAATGTTGGATCGTTCCAATCCTTGTGAGGGAAACAAGTTTAATGGAAACTATGTGGAAGCACTTGTAATTTAAAGGAGCAACCTTGTCACACATAGTGTCACATTGATTACCTTAAGGGTACATATATCAGAGATATATTCAGTAAATTACGTGCTAATTTAGAAAACAAATAGATCAGTTAATTGAACAACTGCGTACTCATCGTCGAAATCCGACGGAGGTCCATTATTGTTTCTTACAATTTATACAGAAAAAAAGCTTTGATAAATAGTATTATGTGTCATTCAAGTCTTTCTCAAATGTGTTGTTGCTATTGTTGTGTGCGTTTTGTTCTGAACAAGGCGTTCTAGTCATGACTCTCCTGTCATTCTCTCAGAAATTGAGTATCAAGGACTATATTATCTAACGTTCCCCTTCCTTTGAATATAAGGTAGATGTGACTACTATTTCTAAAATGTTTGACAACCACATAGGAGCTACTTCACTGGTAGACCGCAAATGTAGTAAATATAGTAGAAGAAATAAACATGTCTCCATTCTAAAATGGGGGTAAAAAAATACATCATTTGCGGACTTGGCTCTCCAAGAGCTAATTTTCTCTCTCCTTAAGACTCACACCCCACCTCTCAGCCGTGATATTAATGAGGTATTTGATAAAACTAAGTCGATAGAAGATAATACTAAAATGAAAAGCTGTCAGAATTTATTGTTATTGCAATAAATTACAACGAAATGTTCGATAAACGAGGCTGCTAATTCTGTTAACGAGAGGATTAAAAATATTTGATAAAGTGAGCAACCACTATAGGTTAATGTTAACAGTAAATGTAAATATATATATATAAAGAACACGGGGGAAGCGTATTATTTATGAGGTGTGTCAGACTTATGAAATGTATGTGTCACTGCAATATATGAGCTTGGTAAAAAGACAAAAATGTTTGGTGTGAACATGGTTCATAATCCTAAGTACTTTTAGTAGTGTAGCAATTGCATGAATAATTATAAGAATATCTTGGTCTCCGATATGCTGAACTCGTATATATTTAAATAAACAATGAAGTTAATATCATTATCATTATTATTCCTCGCATTGGTTTTTCCTTACGAAATATTTTGGCGGTGTTATCTCGTTACAAAATCTTTTTCTGCTATTTTCTGGGCGTTAGGCGAAGACTCGTAGATGTGAGTGCATAGTTGAATGAACTGTCCATGCTATATGACTGATTGTAATTTTATTGATACAGGAGTACTGCTAGATAAAAGTAACTAATACGAGATTTGAACTCACGACTTAGAGAAAGTAAATTAAAAGAAAATTTATAAGATTGTCTTTCTACTGCTTCCATCATCTCAATGGTCAAATTATCTGCCTGCAACAGAATTAATAAAAAAAAAATTACAAAATAAATAAGTTTAAAACCAATAAAAATTGACTAGAGCAATAAAACAGATCCTTAATCTCTGAAAACAATTGCCGTCATGTTTGTTAGAAATGAAACTTCCAAACCACGTCGTATCAACGAAATAGTGGTAAGTCGAGAGAAGAGTAAAACACAAAAGCACCCAAGTGAATGTATATCATAAAGCCTGCTTCATGTCAATGTTAACTACAAGATACAATCTCATGTAGTGAAGATGGTTACTTTATTTATTTTTTGAGATCATGTCTCTATTTTAAAGTCAAACTCCGGGTTCGTATTGAAGAACCTTCAGTTTTAAAACTTTTTGAGTTTTAGGTTTACAATAATATTAAAATAAAATAAATCCGCCCTTTTAAAGCCTAGCCAGGTTCATGGGTCCGGTTTTCCGGTTTCAGTGGCGTATGTGTACTTCCGGTTGACGGGACGCCAGTCCATCGCAGCGTTATTCATTTTTGCCGGCTGAGTGGACTGGAGCAATGTGAAATGAAATGTTTTGCTCAAGAACACGACGCGTTGTCCGGTCCAGGAATCGAAACCACAATCTTACGATAATGGTGCTGACACCCTAACCACTAGGCCACGCGCCTCCACTTAAAATATATTATGGAAGTATAATGTTATCTTGTAATAATATGACATAACCTTCTCATACTCACATGATAAATAATTTTGGACAGCCAAAGCCATCGGGAAATTCAGAATAGATGTATTTTGTTTTAGATTAGATTTTAAGGCAGATAACAAGATAATTCAACAAAAGAGAAACACCACTGATTAAAGATGTCAAATAGTATATGAAAACTTTTGATATTTTAACGCAGATTGTTATAACTAACCACAATCTTTGTCAAGAAATAACTGCAAACTGTCTTTTGACACAAACACGCACAAACACACACACATATTGATTCGACTGGTCACTGGCTTAAATATACACTCCTAATATTTCAAAATTCCTCGAATGGTATTCTTTATTATTTAAATCCTTTCATTAAATTATCATGTCAAAGTTGCATATCACTCCCCACTCTCCCACCCAACATTTCAAAGAATATATTACTTAAAGAAATGGCGTTTTATGAAAACACTATTTTACATAATGGTACATGATGTTGCATGTTGTTACATGTCAAGGCATATAATGTGTTCTAAATAAAATTCGCTACAAAAACATGTGTAGTGATATCCAAAACGCCAATTCGTTTCATCTCTCTTATCATATATATATATATATATATATATATATATATATATATATATATATATATATATGTGTGTGTGTGTATATATATATGTATATATATATGTATATATGTATATATATATTTGTGTGTATATATATATATATATATATATATATATATATTTATCTATCTATCTATTTATATACGATGGGCTTCTTTCAGTTTTCATCTAGCAAATCTACTCACGAGTCTTTGGTCGGGACTGAACACACAACTATGTGGTTGGGAAACAAGCTTCTTACCGCAAATACACACGCACACAGACGCACACGCACACACACACATATATATGTGTGTGTGTGCGTGTTTATATTTGTCCTCCTATAATCTCTCCACAAGCGGTACTGGTTTGTCTACGTCACCTTAGCTTAGCAATTCGATTTCGGCAGAAGGTCATGATAGAACAAGTACCAGACTTCAAAATAAGTACAAGTGTCGTTTTATTCAACTAAACATCTTAAGGTGTTGTCCCAGCATTGGTTCAATCTAGTGACTGGAGCAAGAAAACGAATATGTTAGTAGAAATAACGATCTGTAAATATGTGCATGCTTCTGCGTGTGTGAGAGAGTATATTAGTTTTTTTAATTCACTACAATGAACAAAGGCCGCGAGCTGGAAGAAAGCACGTCGAGCAAAATACTTAGCGGCGTTTCATCCATCTTTGCGCTCTGTATTTAAATTCCGCTGTGGTCGACTTTGTCTTTGATCCTTTTGGGGCCGATCAAATATGTACCAGTTGGGAACTGGGGTCGCTGTAATCGATTTACCCCTTCCCCTAAAATTTCAGGCCTTGTGTCTATAGTAGAAGGGAATTTACTATTAAGACTTTTATTCTGAGCTAATTTTTCAACACAGCCACTTGTAAGGCAGCTAACATATTTATAAAATTGATGAATACACTTTCGAGATATTCATACACTATTTGCCGGTGTAGAAGATACACACTCGCATAAGACTCTACTTTTTCTGAAAAAAAAAAGAAGTTATATTTTGTGGGAAAAACAGATTTAATGTTTCATCATGCATTCATACACTCGATATCTCATTCATAATACGGTCGCATCTGAAGCATGGCAATTCTTTTGGTTACATTTAAGAATAAATAATGTACGTCTTCTACACCGGTACATACGGTACATCTCCGAATCTGCGTTTATAACGAGAATGCAGAGAAATGGCTACGATAATGAATTAATAATAACCAAGTTACTTATTGTGATTGCAGTGCTGTATTTCTGCAGTAGGACTATCACACGCGCACGCACACACATACACACACTCACAGACACATGCACACACGCACACACACACACATACACACACAAGCACACAATCACACACGTACGCACGCATACACTCACTTCGTCACGCTTACGCACATACCAAATTATATTTGAAACCTCACAACTAAACAAAAACGATAAAGCCCATTAAAATCGTTTATATTGTGTTTTAACTGATGATTTTCTATTTTCTATTCGTATTTTTATAAGATCTGGAATATGACCTTAGGCTGTAGATCCTAGTCACATCCTTCTGTCGTCTTCCATCTTTGCCTGTTTGAGTCTGAGGTAGTTTGACGATGAGTGTTGTGTCTTCCATTTTGTCTATCTGTCTGTCTGTCTCTTTTTTCTCTGTGTCTTCTTCTCTCCCGCTCTTGCTATGTCACCATTTTACTGTGTATGTGTGTGTTAGCATCACCCTTACACCATATTTCACTTCGAAGCACTTTTATAAGCAGGAGATTCATAACAGATATAAAGTGACTGTTACAGAGGTAGAGAAAGAGAAAATATTTGTATTAAAATGGCGTCGACATATGCATGCATTTTTATATATATTTACTGTTAAGAAAAGGGAATGTACAACATCACTGCCTATCCGGAAAGCATTAACGCTAACGTTTTTTCTTCCCGCCCCTTCAAATGATAAATATTTATATATATCTGGGATTCACAACACAAACATTATTTTTCTTTTTTGCGACACATATTAGAAATTTAGTGCGAATTACGCTTAACAATATTTTCAATCTTTCAAAGTGTTTTTTAGTCTTATATACAACAACTCCAAAATCAGGAAACCTTTGTTATTTGGATGCTCGGAGGAAAAAAAAAAGAAAGATCTGATATAGACAGATAATAATAATAGTAATAATAATAATAATAATAATAATAATAATAATAATAATAATAATAATAATAATAACAATAATTGACTGGATGGAATAAAATCCAAGCAATTAATACGTGGGTGGTAGCATCACTTCGGTATGGAGCGGGTATTATAAAATGGCAAAAAAGCGAAATGAAGAAAATGGATGCCAAGACTAGAAAAATGTTTAGTGACACCGATAGGCTGTACTTGTCCAGAAGAAAGAGTGGTAGAGGCTTGATCAGTTGCCAGGACAGTATCGAAGCAGAAGAAAACAGCCTAGGGTGGTATAAAAAATTCCGTGGACCCACTGTCGAAATACACGAAGAAAGCCGGTGTAATCAAAACTGAAAATTGTGTAACTAAAGAAAAATTTAAACAAGAAATGAACAAAAGAAAAGAAAAAGCATGGCAGGAAAGAAAATGTACGGTCAGTTTGCAAGAAATGTGAACACCAAGACATGCAGAGGATCGGTGGCTATGGGAGAGAAGGAGTGACCTGAAGACAGAGACAGGAGCACTCATATGCGCAGCTTAAGAATAAGCGTTAAGGACCAATTATATGAAGTGCAGAATAGACAACACTACTGATAGCGATAAATGCAGAATGTGTGGCGAGAGGGGTGAAACGGTATGGCACATCATTAGTGAATGGTCGAAATTGGCACAAAGTGAATACAAAAGACGCCATGATAATGTGGCAAGAATGATCTACTGGAAATCACGGCATACAAAGAGCAAAGACATGGTACCAGCAAACCCTAGAAGGAGTCACCGAAAATGAGAATTGAAAACTCCTGTGGGATGCAATGCCAGTGCGATCACCTGATCAAACATCGGAAACCGGACATTGTTGTGGTGAATAAAAAAGAAAGAACGTGTATGATAATCGACATAGCATTCCCTGGTGACAACAGGATCAATGTAAAAGAAGAAAAAATAAACAACTATGACGATTTAAAGTGGGAAATACGAAGGTTGTGGTCAATGAAGAGAGTAGACGTGATACGAATAGTAATTGGTGCACTTGGAAGTATCAGCACTCAACTACCAACATGGCTGGAAAAGATCGGTGCAAGTGTGAAGGTAGAACACCTAAAAAAATCAGCATTGCTTGGAACTGCAAGAATTCTTGGAAGGGTTCTTGTAGCATGACGAGGAAACAAGTGTCATCTTAGTCTGCTGACTGTGGACACCTGACACTGTCCACCATTCCCAGCAAAATAAGCTGTGAGTTTTAATATAATAATAATAATAATAATAATAATAATAATAATAATAATAATAATAATAATAATAATAATAATTTCTACTAAAAGTTCGAGGCCTGAAATTTTAGATGAGGGGACTAGTCGATTTACAACGTCTTCAGTGTACCACTGGTACTTCATTTATCGTCCCCGAAAGGATGATGACCACGGTGTAATTTGAACTGAGAACGTAAAGACAGACGAAATGCCGCTAACTATTTTGGCCCAGCTCACCGCCTTTATAATAATAATAATAATAATAATAATAATAATAATAATAATAATAATAATAATAATAATAATAATAATAATAATAATAATAATAATGATGATGATGATAATGATAATATATCCTAAGTAGATACGCGGTGAATGAAGTTAGTTTATTTGTTCTTAATAATCAGAAACATTCCTCGATAAGTGAAACGTTTTATTAACATAGAAGGACAAGAAGAATAGGTTTGCTGCGATGATGTCTTTTCCAATAATATTATAGCCGTAAAAAAAATTGTTTCATACATGAATAGAATAACAACCAGATTTCCCATTAAATTACACCCAACCAGTTTATAAATACAAGGGCATATTATTGGATCGTGCTCGTGTTTGTGAAGCCTTAAATCAAAGTTCAGCTTGATCAGGACTGACCAAGGGTTGGTTAAACAACGACAGCTTTCATACTCTTTTACAAGAAGCCTTGTATATGCAATGCATCACTCTCCAGCGCCAATCTTATACAGAGCGGTTTAATTTTTGAAGTTAAGGAATGAACCGCTTTGATGGTCAGGTAACTTTTTCGAGTAACACCCACACGATTTTCACTATGAAAAAAAAAAATCAGATTTTTTTGCGTGGAATCAAGTACCCTGACCTCCTAATATACTGCAAATCCCTTTATTTTTGTTCGGAATCAAACAAACTGTGTAAGATACATAAGGAATTTAAAGTCTACCGAAATAGCAATCGAAATTTGTTTCAAGATTCAGTTAGCAGGGAAACTTGCCAATATTCTGTTGCAGTTTAAGGCGGCGAGCTGGCAGAATCATTTGCATGCCAGGCAAAATGCTTAGAAGCATTTCGTCCGTTTTAACATTCTGAGTTCAAATTTTGCTGAGGTCGACTTTGCCTTTCATCTTTTCGAAGTCGATAAAATAAGTATCAGTAGAGTACTGGGGCCGATGAAATCGACTTACCCCCATATTAAAAGCAATATTCTATTGCAGTATTTCCGTCAAGTGTCTCTTCACGAGTGGTGCGTATACAAATGGAAATAGAATCGCTTTGTTACCATTTCTGGCGTAGAACCAGTGTCAAATAACGAAACTCTTACTTCTTTTGTAAATTGCTCATACTTATAATTCAATAAACAAACACTTATGCAGTATCGTGCTTTTAAAGATTGAGTTTTTGGAAAAAGAGCTTGAGAGTGTGAGGTGTTAAACCTTCTCGATCAGATAGAAAAAATCATGAAAAATGAGGTAAGTGAAAAACATGGCTTAATTTGAAATCAAAACTTCATTGTAAACAGTATTTTTTTCCCAGAGCAAACTACCATGTCTCTAGTGTGGTTAAATAGCTCAAATCCTATAGAAGAATACTTACGGCCCAAGGAAATGAGTCAGAAATTAAGTATTAGTAATATACTAGGTTGTATTTATGTTTGGACCATTCAACAAACTTAAGCTCTTCCCTTATACATTTGTGTGTATCGCGTACCTTTTTACTGATAGTGAAGGTTGTAGTACGAGAGTTATCCACAAACATTCTCGACTGTAGTCTGATTCATATAACTTTAGCTGATACAAATAAATCATCTCGGAGTAAGTCTAGTGTTCCTGATATGATAGGAACCACTAAAAGTTCAGTTGTTGTCCAATGTTCAATGTTTTCTTTACACAGTGACCTGATGTTGTAAAGCTACCGCAGTTTCTAATTGCCAATATTGTAATCATTGTTGTATAAACGTAATATTGTTATTCTCTTAGTAGAAAACTAAACGAACCTATATTATGTTAGAAAGAAATATGGGAATGGTCAATGTTCATGTTACTCACTGTTGTAATATTGGCACAAGGGGAATAAAACATCTTCAAATATTAACCAAAACTTACGCATATACTTCTTACTAGAAATTTCCAATACATTTTTGCAATTAAAAAAAATTGTGTAGCTAACACAAAGGACATTGGAAAGAGGATCGGAAGAGCGTAATCGTTCGGATTCGCTTACTCACCTTTTAACTGACACTTTACTGTGATAACAACACCTTCTTTATCTGCTCTTCGATTTCAAAGATGACTAAGAGTCCGCTTGCTGGTTTAGCTGACCTTACAGTACTTTTCCCAGGAAGTGGAGTACTGCTGCATACAGGCAGTTCATGGAGGCACAGGTCTAAATAATGGTGGACAAGCTGTTCCAGAAAGGAATTAGAAGGAATATTATCTAAGATACTGCCCTTGTATAACACTCCATACCTCCTATTACTACAACAACAACAACCAATTTAAA
>NC_142938.1:47696813-47706813 GCF_046866305.1 Octopus bimaculoides | reverse complement strand
TTAAAAAAATTCTTTAAAAAGACTCATCAAAACTACATATATATCAATATTATCATTAACATTAAGCCGGAAAGCTGGGAGAATCGTTCGCACCCCTGCTAGCGATTCTGCCAGCTCGCCGCCTTTTTTGACTCAATATATTGCTTAAGATAAATTGAAAGAATAATTAACTTCTCGCTCTCTCTCTCTCTCTTCTTTCTTCTCTCTCTCTCTCTCTCTTCTTTCTTCTCTCTCTCTCTCTCTCTCTCACACTCTCTCTCTCTTTTCTTCTCTCAGGTCAGTCTTGTAACATTAGATGTATAAATACTAACTTATCCACAATTTTGAACTGTACTCTTTAAGTTAATATAGTGGTGATATGTTTGCCATATTTACTGGATAATGGAATATGAAGATGACACGTCACTAAAGAGGTTACTAATTAGTAAAAACAGAATCTTTTTCCTGCTACTGGAGATGTTCTTTTGAACTCGTGTCTCGTTCTTAACAGAAACATGATTCCTCGTATATGAGGCCTTATTTACAAAAATAGTTTAATAAAAAAGAATGAGAAAATGAGAGAAAAAAACTAATGAAAAAAATCTGCTTTTAGCTAACGCTGCTGTTTACAACACTATTTTCATCACATGATCACTTGATCACATGATTAACACTGAGTACAATTTAGATGGATAATCTTTTTAACAATATGCTTCTAGCTAAAACTGAACTCGTGCCATAACTTTTCCATGAAATGTGATTCCAGAAATTACGCCCCAGCATTTTTCCTAATAAATTCCCTGCAATTACCAAGACAGACTATTTCACTTTTTATAGAATTAAGTGGTTGTGAAAGGATTCTACTCCTTCTTATCCTCTCTCTCTCTCTCTCACCCTTATTTTCTCTGTCACTCACATTCCTCACTTAACTTTACCTGTTTCATTGTTATCTTTCCTTTCAGAACTGTAAGCAAATCACGTAAATTTGTTACTACATGTTTAGCTTTCAGCAGTGACCACATGTATCTTCGAGCAACTGAAAAAAATCTCCACGCTCTATCTACTACAAAGAGATGCCTATCAAATCTATCTGGAGCAACCGCTTCCTCAGATTTTGATATAAGGCAAACTTGAATTGTAGTCTCACTGCGAAATGTTAACAGAAGTAAAAAAAAATAATAATAAAGTTTTTTGCAGCTGAAGCAGTATTTGTTCAGAATAGCATCATGTACATCTTACTTAACGTGGATATAATATAGAATATCACAAAACTGCTGTATTTGTTTTGAGAAAGCTCGTGTAGTCGTATAGCGCTTAAAAGCGCAGAAGTGTATCCGCAGCGGACGAAAAGCATCCAGTAGCGGTGATGGAATTGGTAAATGAGCATTTCTGTGTTTTTGCGCGTCATCAGTAGCAAGTATCGACTATCAATCACATGCTTAGACAAATTTTGTCACTACTGATATAGGAAAACGGTGATTAACTGGTATTGTAAATAGACAGTGAGCTGTGTAAGAATTCGTTATTAGCGACGCAAGCAGAATACTCCTTTAACATAAAAAATTTGGGGTTCTTCTGCGAAGTTTTATCTCTGAGATTCATTGGAGAACAAATACTTACATCTTATGATTATGAAGAGATTGTCAATCTATAGTTACTTATATTGCACAGAAACAAAGATTAGCATGGTCGTTCATCCGGTAGTCAGGTTTTAATTAAATAATTACAGATACATTAGGCAGAGTTTAACGGATGATCTAAAAAATGTAGATAAGACATACCTCTATTATTTTAATAAAATGAAGTATCACTCACAGATTGAAGTCGATAGCATCGACTAATCGCCTCCTCAAAATTGCTGGTCTTGTGCCTAAATTTAAAGTAATTATTAACGCTACATTTTTTGCCTTTTGTTGCTATATATGTATATGCATATTCTTTTATTTGTTTCATTCATTTGATTGCAGCCATACTGGGGGTACCATATATATGCATTTTCACATATAAGTGTTCGTACACATGCATATACACATACATACAAATGCCAGCAACTTCTCAACACCCCCTCATATATATACATGTGTATATATATATATATATATATATATATATATATATATATATATATATATATATATCCTGTAAATAATAATAATGCTATTTATATAAGCTTAAAGCTTATGGTGATCACCGTGCAATGACTAACGAAATAAGCCCTCGACATAAAAAAAAGAAGGCTTTCTTATCGGCTTATATGCCCGTTTATTAGACTATTTTCCTGAGTCATTGCACAATCGTCGCCGTAAACTTTAAGTTCATATAAATACCATTATTATTATTTGCACGATTGTAAAACACGGCACCGTATAACAAAACCATTCGCACCGAAATACATATATATATATATATATATATATATACAATATAATACATACATATATAATATATATGTATATATAATACATACATACATACATACATACATATATATATATATATATATATATATATATATATATATATATATATATATATGTATATATATATATATATATATATATATATATATATATATATATATATATATATATATATATATATATATATTGTTGTACTTGGGGATGGTCATATTGCCAGTTTAGCCAATAAAAACATCAAAAATCTTGCAAAACAAATATATATATATATATATATATTATATATATATATATATATATATATATATATATATATATATATATATATATATATATATATATATGCATGTATATATATATATATATATATATATATATATTTATTTATTTATTTATGTGTTTCAGCCAAGTGGCTGCGGTCATGCTGGTGCACCACCGTGATTTTCACGTTCCTCGCATGGCTCTTCTCCCCCACCTGACATGGTCCAATCAAAAGTTTTGATGGCACATCTGGTGTATAAGAGAATTTGACATAGCTGCCCTAAACTGCGTCTCATTACGAGCCATTGGTTCGTCTGGTACCGTGGAGAGGAAAGTGTCAAGTTTTGTCTTGAAGACCTCCGTATCCATGTCTTGCATGTCTCTCAAATGTTTTGGCAGGGCATTGAAGAGCTGAGGTCCTCTGAAACCGAGGCTGCTGCAGTATCTCGTTCTTATGTGAGATGCAGTGGACGTTACCTTTGGCACCATGCAGTGGCGACCCGTGCGGGCATTCCTGTAGTACTTGATGCCAAAGTTTGGCACCAGTCCTTCCAGTATTTTCCATATGTATATTATTACATATCTCTCCCGCCTGCGCTCCAGGGAGTAGAGACCTAGTGCCTTCAGTCGCTCCCTGTAGTTCATCTGTTGGACTGTGGCGATCTTTTTTGTATAGTGCCGCTGAATTGCCTCGAGTTCTGCTGTCCGCTTAACACTGTGTGGTGACCACAACTGAGAGCAATAGTCTAGGCGGCTCAGAACAAATGTCTTCCACAGAGTCAACATGACTTTTTGATCCCTTGTACGGAATGTCCTCAGTATCCACCCTGCCAGTTGTCTGCACTTTGCTGTCAACTTGACAATGTGCATGTGAAATGATGCATCACTACACATGTTGATGCCCAGATCTCTTACTGTTTGTGGTTCTGGGATTGCAGTACCTCCAGGCCCTGTGTATGCCAGTTGGGAGGTGCTTGTGGTCTTGTAGCGCAGTACTTGAAATGTTTTTGCATTGAACTGCATATTATTTTGCTCTGCCCACTCATATATTGCATTTAGGTCATTCTGCAGGCTTACAATATCATCAGGATTCTTTATTGCCTGAGATATCTTTGTGTCATCAGCATAGCTAGTGACAGTGGCTCTCCGAGTGACCGTGGGCATATCTAGAAGGGCCACTATGAACAGTAGTGGCCCCAGAACAGTTCCTTGTGGAACACCGCTCAATATTTGTGTTTCCCTAGATAGTTCTCCATTGGCTGCAACTGTCTGACTTCTACCATTCAGGAAGTCATGCAGCCACTCTCCTAATTTACCAGCTATGCCAAGGTTTCGCAGCTTGTGACACATCAAGCCATGATCAACTTTGTCAAAGGCTTTTGCAAAGTCGAGATATATCACATCAACATTTGAATGGTCAAGTAGCTGCTTCAGGACCCAGTCATAATGCTGCAAGAGCTGCGTGAGGCAGCTTCTACCTGGACGGAAACCATGCTGGGTCTCATTCAGCAAGTCATTTTCTTCTAGGAACGCAATCAATCTCCTTCTGACAATTCGTTCCATGACTTTGCTAATATGTGAAGTCAGAGAGATGGGCCTGTAGTTCCCAGCCTCTGCTCTGCTTCCACCTTTATGGATAGGACATATGGTGCCTTCCTTCAGCTTTTTGGGAAGTTTACGATTTGCAAGGAAACTCTGGAAGAGTATCCGGAGTGGTCCTGCTAGTTCTTGTTTACACGACTTTAAGAGGACAGCTGGGAAACCATCGGGACCAGTTGCCGAATTTGAGCTCATTTCATTTATGGCAGCTATCACATCTTCCTCTTCAATGTCGATGTAGGTAATGGATGCAGTCTTTTTCTGCTGAGTGCTATTGTCAAAGAAATCAGCTGGGTTCTTTATCTGCATGTGACTCAGAGGAGAAGTGAAGACACTCTTGAATTGTGTACTGAGCACTTCACTTATCCATGTGGGATCTGCAGTCAGTGAGCCATTAGGCAGGAATAGGGGTCCTATCTTATACTGTACCGTAGCAGTCTCCTTTGCAAATCTATAGAAAGCCTTGGGGTTTGTTTTTATGCTTTCTACTGCTCTCTTCTCCTTCTCTGCTCTCTCCTTTTCATGGGAGAGTTTAATTTTGTTTTCTATTTCTAATAGTGTTAGTTTTAATTTAGCCCTTTTCCTATCCTCCAGTTCTCTATTTAACTATATGTATATGTATATATATATATATATATATATATATATATATATATATATATATATATATATATATATATATATATATAGCATTAATAAAACAGGAAATGGAATGTGTATTAGACTTTAAATACAACACATGTTTTGACCTAAGCTGTGCCAGTGCTTTACTCATCATCTATTTCTACATTTTGAATAATTTCCCCATTATATATATATATATATATATATATATATATATATATATATATGAAAGTTAGAGGTGGAAATATCACAGATGTAAATCTGTGAACATACCAATATAGGTTGTTGTCAATAACTACAAAGACATGCACATACGTGTGCGAGAGTACGCTTCTGAGTGTGTGTGTGTATGTACGCACATATATATGTGTGTCTATTTATTTCTCTATCTCTTGCTTCCACACAGTTTCTGTCTAACAAATTCACTCACAAGATGTTTGTAGATCAGGGAATATATTGGAGGATACTTATCCACGGCGTCGAGCAGTAGAAATGAACTCGAAACCACGGAGGTGGGAAACAAACTTTATAATTACACCGCCATATCTCTGTTTGTTTACTTCTATTTATAACTTTTACTTCTTGCCATTGCTAAATGTAAATCAGCGTTTTATTTATTTATTTTTTTTTGTAGACTTTTTTTTAGTAAATAACACTGGCTTTAAAAGTATATCTGCATGTACCAGGGGAGTACATATTACATATACCCCAAAAAATGTTGCTAGTTATTTTTTTTTAATATTCTGGAGTTTTAAGTTCTTAGTATTTTCTTAGGCCAGGTTTGTTCTCGAATATATCGTATTTTATATTTCCTTGTTTTTTGTTTTTTTTTAGTCTGTATACGTAATTCTTATTACGTGATGTATATTATTTGCAGTCAATACACCTCCCAGATATATAGAACATGTTCTGCATCTGAACATTCTTTCGAGAAAGCCATTTATTTGGAAGAAAATGGTTTGTTTTGCTTTGAGAAATATTGACGCTTTTTGAAGTCACAATCCTTTGTCTTTTTGATGAAATATGTTGTTTTAACTGTATTATATATATTATTTATCACATATCTGTATTATTTGCCGCCATCTTTCCTTATATCTTCTCAAATATATACATATATATATATTATCATATTATTATATATTATATTATATTATATTATATTATATTATATTATATATATATATGTGTGTGTGTGTGTGTGTGTATGTATGTATGTATGTATGTATGTATGTATGTATGTATGTATGTATGTATTCACTTTTAATTTCGTAAATGACTGAGATGCCTTTTTACTTTTTCACAATGCATGCTAACTCATTCATTTCTTTGTGATGGCATTCAATCTATAAACAATGTCTTCTTTGACACCCAACGATAGGGGTGTGAACTAACTCGTTAACCACGATTCCAATATTAACATACATTCCGAAGCTGTCTGACAATCCAGCTGCAATTTGTTATTGCTGTCGTAATCTTACAATGGCGACCATTTTTTTTTCTTTTTTCCTTTTGCTTTTTATCTGTGAGATGACTTCTAGTGATCCAAAACAGAACGTATTATTAGTTATTTTATCTTTTCTATTTCACCTCCAATATTATTTAATCTCGTGTTTGTTTTCTATATTTATCTGTAATCACAATAACTGTGAATTATATTAGACTTATTATATTCACTGTATTTTTTTCGTAGTCTATAAGAATGTATTGTATGCTTTCTCAATGACAAACAAACAAAAAGCTTTACATGCGCCTTCATTATTTATGCCCGTAATGCATGCATCCTGAACTGTATGCATCCTTCAGTTCTTAACCATCGCATTTCTAATGTTGCCATCAATACTTATATCATTTGTGCTCCGGTTCATAAAAAAAGTTATTTTCATTGTGTATTCTTACTTTGTTCATTTGTTTTCATACGCTTTGCTCTCAATCTCTATCTGTCTATCTATCTATCTATCTATCTATCTATCTATCTATCTATCTATCTATCTATCTATCTATCTATCTATCTATCTATCTATCTATCTATCTATCTATCTATCTGTCTGTCTGTCTGTCTGTCTGTATACATATAGACATATCGTATATCTATCTGTCTGTCTGTTTACCTCTCTCTCTCTCTATCTATTTATCACACTCTGTCTGTCTGTCTGTCTGTCTGTCTGTCTGTCTATCTGTGTATGTATGTATGTATGTATGTATGTGTATATATGTATGCATGTATCTATCTATCTATATAAATATTCATGTGTCTCTTTCTCTTTCTCTCTCTCTCTATCTGTATATATAATGGATAAAACACACAGAGTAATTTACTTGGAATGTCTATAACTGATCACTATACAATTTCATATCGTTGTCTTTAACTTATGGGTGGATAATTTGCTCTGAACGTTTTTATATGCTAATACTGTATTATTTGGTTGGGCACTGGTTTCCTATTTATTAACTTTATATTTACTGTAGCAACAGCAGCAGCAGTAGTAGTACTAGCAGTAGTAGTAGTGACGTTTGTGGTGGTAGTAGTAGTGGTGGTAGCACACTTCCGGTGACGCGTGTACTTGACCCACAACGAATTCCTGTTTGCAAAAATTCCTTTCGTGCCGCAAAGGTTTAAAGAGACAGTCATGAATATCACAAAATCATACTCCCCAAAGTGATAACGAAGAGTAGCGGCGATGGTAGCAGTGGCAACAGCAGCAGTAGCAATTGTACTACTACTACTACTACTACTACTACTACTACTACTACTACTACTACTACTACTACTAATAATAATAATAATAATAATAATAAAAGAAATGAACAATGAAAACATTTTTAAGAATAGATAAACTGTATCGAAGCGGAGGAAAACAGCTTAGGGCGGTATATAAAAAATGCCGTGGAGCCATTCATGAAACATACGAAGAAATTCGCCGTCATCAATACTGAAAATTGTGTAATGAAAGAAAAATTTAAAGAAGAAATGAACACACAAAAAAGAAAAGCATGGAAGAAAGAATATACGGCCATTTTGCAAGAGATGTGAACGCCAAGACAGATATAGAAGACGCGTGGCTATGGATGAAGACAAGTGATCTGAAGAAAGAAGCAGAAGCATTCATATGCGCAGCTCAAGAACAAGCTTTAAGGACCAACTGTGTCAAATGCAGAATAAACAACACTACCGACAGCGACGAATGCAGAATGTGTGGTGAGAGGGGTGAAACGGCATGACACATTGTTAGCAAATGCCCGAAATTGGTATAACGTGAATACAAAAGACGCCATGACATGTGACAAAAATGATCCATTGGAAGCTCTGTGGAAATCACGGCCTACAAAGAGCAAAGACATGGTATAAGAAAACCCCAGAAGGACTCACCAGGCTTGAGAGCTGCAAAATCCTGTGGGATTCAATGATTCACCTGACCAGACATTGTTGTGGTGAATAAAAAGGATAGAACATTCATGATAATCGACATAGCATGCTCCGGTGAGAACAAGATCAATGTGAAAGAAGAAAAAATAAACAACCATTGCGATATGAAGTGGGAAAAACGAAGGTTGTGGTCAATGAGGAGAGTAGCCGTTATAACAATAGTAATTGGTGCACTTGGAAGTATCAGCACTCAACTACTAGCCGGAAAATTTTGGTGCCAGTGTGAAGGTAGAGCACCTACAAAAATCAGCATTGCTTGGAACAGCAAGAATTTTTCACTTTCCATCATACTCAGCAAAATAAGCTGTGAGTTTTCATATAATAATAATAATAATAATAATAATAAGAAGAAGAAATAGACAGAGAAAAATCCCAGCAATGGCTGAGAAGCTCAGGACTCAAAGCAGAGACTGAAGGATTTTTAATTGCTGCACAAGACCAGAACCTCCCCACCAGAAATTACCAAAAACACATAATGAAAAGAGATATAACAAGTAACTGTAGAATATGTGGAGATCGACAAGAAACAATAAATCATATTATCTCTGGCTGCCCAGTCCTGGCTAAGAAGGAATATATTCACAGACACGACAGAGCTGGGACCTATATACACTGGAAGCTATGCCAACACTATGGAATAACAACAGAAAAAAAGATGGTATAAACACACGCCAGAAAAGGTCACAGAAAACGAGAAAGCAACCATACTCTGTGATATGCCAATACACACAGATAGAGAAATTAAGGCAAATAGACCAGATATAGTTGTCAAAGATCATGAAGAAAAAAAATGCTTTCTAATTGATGTATCAATACCAGCAGATGACAACGTTTCTCTAAAAGAAATGGAAAAACTTTCAAAATACAAAGACCTGGAAATAGAGATAACTCGAATGTGGAGTCTAAAAACAGAAACAATTCCTATCATAGTAGGTGCCTTAGGTATAATAAAAAAATATTCAGACAAATACATAACAAAAACACCAGGACTTACAAATATATATAACATACAGAAAATTGCACTACTGGGTACTGCACACATTCTACGCAAAACACTTTCAATACAGTAAACATAAGAGCACCACAGCAAACCACAGCACATACCCAAGGCGCACAGAGCTGCGCTCGGTAGTGAAGTGAAAGCACGTTATAAAAATAAAACTACTGAACAATAATAATAATAATAATAATAATAATAATAATAATAATAATAATAATTGTTGCAGAAAGGAAAACTGAAGAGGGAAACAGAAATTTGCTTGTAGCTGCACAAGATCAAGCGTTAATGATTAATTTGATGAAAGCAAAGATAAACAAAAACCAACTAGATTCCCAATGTAGATTATGCAAATCCAAAGAGGAAAACGTTAGTCACTTATTAAGTGAATGTAGCATGCTGGCACAGAAAATACATGACAATCTAGGGAAAGCAATCCACTGGAAGCTATGTCGAAAGCTAGGATTTGAACATACTGAAAAATGGTATGAACATGAACCTAGTAAAGTACTAGAAAGTATGAAATATAAGATGTTGTAGGACTTCAACATTCAGACTGACAGAGTAATAGAAGCTAGGTCTGATTTGGTAGTAGTGTATAAAGAGAATAGAAAGTGCCAGATAATTGACTTTACAGTCCCAAATGATGAAAAACATTAATATGAGAAGTATAGAAAAAATAGCAAAGTACCAGGGCCT
>NC_142938.1:47681813-47686813 GCF_046866305.1 Octopus bimaculoides | reverse complement strand
ATGCTAACGATTTCGCCAGGTCACCGTCTTAAATACCCTTATAGTTATTAATATCACTTACATAATGTATGCATGCTGTTTAAAAGCTGTGGATTTTTTACAAGGTAAAGATTGTTTTAAAGATGTATAGTGTTAAATAAAACAGTATACTTCCGACGTAGGCGAAATAAAATCGCCCAGTTTATGAAGACGACGGCAGTAAATACGCATTTGGAAACAATCAACAAAAGGTGCTTACTTTGCCACCTCGTGGTTTTGAAACGAACTCGCTGAGCGGATATATATATATATATATATATATATATATATATATATATATATATACAGCGGGCAACTTTCTCACAAACATTTCCACACTCACTTACACGCACATAGGCACACACACATCCCCACACGCACACACATACACACACGTACACACACACATATATACAGAGAGAGAGGGGGGAGAGAGAGACAGACAGAGAGACAGAGTGACTCACAGAGAGACACACGCACCACTACACATGTGCGTGCAGACACACACTCATATGTACACATTCTCACTCTGTCTATGCACACATGCCAATGCACACACATAGCCACACCCACCGATTCACACACCCTCCAGACTGCTTCAGACTGCCTCTCACACACCCTTTAGACTGCCTCTGACTTACTATTGACCTTTCCATCTACACATACATTCACACACACACACACACACACACACACACACACACACACAGACACACATACACACTGTCACATCTACCCGTTCACATACCTGTTACTATAACTGCTGGCTTCTGAGAGCGACGTTACAATACAGACGCGCACAGATCCCTCCACACACACACACAGTTACCACCACATACGCACACGCTACCACGTCCACACACACATGCAGTTACTGCCACACACACATACGCTACCATACATACACACGCTACCACATATACACGCTACCACATACACACACATACACACATACACTCTTTGTCCTTCCCTTCCGGTTACCTCCAAAATGCAACCACGCGTGGACTATTGGCGATTTTTTCCCTGCTTCTTCCTTCTTCCCTTTGGTCTTTCCTGCTTTTTTTGTTTCCGAAGGAGAGCTATGCTCGAAACATAAAACAAATATTCTTTTCCTTCCTCGAACGTTATATTAATACTTTGCTTGTGCTACGTTCTCATGCTTATTTGTTTTTTTCTTTTTCGTTTTTTCCCTGATTTTTTAAATGTTTTTTGAATTAACTATATATATATATATATATGTGTGTGTGTGTGTGTGTGTGTGTGTGTGTGTGTGTGTGTATGTATTGAAGCATTACGGCTAAAGAGAGCAGCAGAATAAGTGCCAGATTTAAAAAATGCAGTGGAGTCCATTTGTTCGACTAAACCCTCGAAGATGGTGTCCCAGCATGGCTGACGTACAATCACTGAAGCAAGATAAAAGATAACAATATTTCACAGTAAATGAAGTTCCATATTGCTTTGGATGTAAAATGAAAGTTTGTTTAATGTGGTTTAAACAGCTTGCACTTATTCCTTTTAGATGATTACAGGGAAGTTCACCGCTATCAATTCACCGTGAAGAAAGTTCACCGTGAGGAAAGTTCATCGCCAGGAAAGCTTCCCGAGAAAATATATCCATAGTATCTCATCATTAATAGTTAAAAGTTATTTTATTGAAAAGAAAAAAGAAACGGTTAAATTGATGACGGTGATCTTACCGGACATGCTTTTAGATATATAGAAATGATTTCCCCTTCTCCTGGTTTACACTAGTCTTCAAACATTTCTTCTATCAATCCTTCCCTTTTAATTCTACAGTTTTTTTTTTCAATATTACAAAATCATTTAAGGTAGTGAGTTGGCAGAACCGTTAGCACGCCGGACGAAATGCGTAGCGGCATTTTTTCCGTCTTTAAGTTTCGAATTCAAATTCCGCTGTGATTGACTTCGAATTTCATCACGTCGAGGTCGATAAAATAAGTGTCAGTTGATCACTGGAGTCGATGCAATTGACTTCCCTCCACCCCGCCCCAAATGGCAGCCTTGTGTCAAAATTTGAAATCAATATTATATATGGAAATAGGGCAGCGAGCTGGCAGAATCATTAGCACGCCGAGCAAAATGCTTAGCGGCATTTCATCCGTCTTTACGCCCCGTGTTCAAATTCCACCGTGGTCGACTTTGCCTTTCATCATTTCGGGTTCGGTAAAATAAGTACCAGTTGATCACTGGGGTCGATGCAACGACTTACTCCTTCTCGCGAACTAGCTAGCCCTGTGCCGAAGTTCGAAATCAATATTTCATAGTCGTTTGGTGCAACGAAGTTATGCGTTTGATACTTGCTTAAGTATGAATATTTTACACTCACCGCTAAAATTTTTGATTCTGCTTAAAAGCCGTCTTCGGACATCTATGTATTGAGTACCAGGGATTCAGCAATTGCCAACAGAGTTATTTAATCAGAAATTAAGGACAGGGTTTTTACCGCTGTTTGATATTTTTCTCTAAATATTTGTTTCCAAATATAAAAGATCTTATTTGTATAGAAAAATATTTTGTGTGCATTTAAAGTTTATAAATATGTTTTGTTTGCATTTCTAATTACAATTTTTCTAATTACGATAACATGAAACAACAGAAAACAAAACTTATTATTAAAAATGCATTAACTTGCATTATTTTAAAATACTAATACAGTTATTATAAAATATTTGTGTTCCTTACTCATGCAATTAATATATAAATACATTTATAAAGCATTCGATTGGGATTCCATATTTTTGTGTTGTTAAAGTAGATTTTATATTGTTTTAAAAAATCAAAATATTCTGTTTTCAAATGATAAACTTTTGTTGTTCAAACCAAAAATGCGTTTTATCTATTTTTAAGGACATGATAAACATCTATAGGTAATGGGGTATAAAACCCACGCTTAAAACGTATAAGTATCCGGGTTTTTTTTTTTCGTTTTTGTTTTTATTCTCTACTCGAGATGACTATTGCAGTACATTGAATCAGATAATCGCAAATATAAATCTTTCACACAAAAGTTCAGAATAAACCTGTTTAATAAGCTTTGTTTTAAACTATTTTGAATGACCTGTACCAAAATTTGAAATCTATTTTGAATGATCAAAGAAATCCTTGCTGTGTGTTAAAAACTCTCGTCTTTGTTATCTTACTGTGAATTTTTACTAAACACAGCAGAGTTTTAACCAGTAACATTGTCAGAAGACTATAATATGTTTCCTGAATTGTTGAGTTTGATATTGGGTCTAAGCTAGGGGCAGTGTTACTTTGTATGTGATAAGAGGCCGAAGGTAAATTACCATGTTTGATCAAATTAAGATGGTTTAAAACTTTCTCTGACTTTTAAACATAATAGCATAAAAAGAAGAATTATGTAGATGCATATTCTATTTCATCTTCTCATTAATGAAGAAAAGGCCATATATTTCACCAATATTGGGAGTTGGAGCTTGTATATGACGGTTTGAAAACAACTTATCTCAAGATGATTTACTCCATTTCTTTGTTTATATTTTTATTTGTTTCATAGAATTCGAGATGTAGGCGTTTGTTACTTAGAAAATAAATATAAGCTTAATTCTTAGTTCAGAAAGAAAACACAAATTTGTGCAGCATATAGAATAATCAATTAAACTAGATAGTTATTTTGGATCTTTCTGATTTGGCGGGCACCATTTTTTATTTACGCTTTATTTAGTGTGTTTTCTACCGAAACACTTAAAAACTTCGTATACTTGTATATTTTCTCTTATAGAACAGAGAAAAATGTTTATATTCGAAGTTATTTCATGTTAAAAGTTGTTGCATTTCGGTAATTTCATCCAATCACTGACGTCTATTGAGGTGAAAACAATTACTACCGAAATACGACAATTTTAACACGAAATAATTTTAAAACGATAAAATTTTCTCAATAACACTAAGAGTAAAAGATATTTTATATGACACATCCTACCTTTGACCCAAGTTTGAAAGTGTTTCGTTAAGAAAACAAGTGACGTCTGCTAAATCAGAAAGATCGGTTATTTTTGCTAAGGTTTAGCGTTCAGGAAGTACGATCAGTGTCACTAAAGTATTTGCGGTCCTTTGATACTGGTTCATGTCAATAAGGTTGACATCAACATCTAGAATTCAGAATGTAATTATAGGTCACCCTAAGGCATTTTTGTCCGCCACTTCGCTATTTCTAACCTTCTACCACTCTGTCACAAATGTATCAAACACACACAGAAGAGAGGGATTATTTTCCACGGAGAATATTCTCTGATTTATTTTTTGATTCTTCAACTGCACAAATTTTAATTTTCACTTTTTTAATGCAGTGGAATCCAGATGGATATAGAAAGAGGGGTAGGCCTAAGAACTCGTGGCGTAGATCAACACAAAAGGAACTAGAGAAAGGGGGACATTCATGGCAGAGTATAAGTACAGAAGCGAGAAATTATGCGACATGGAATTCAATTATAAGTGGCCTATACTCCGCGTTGCGGGGTTAAAGGCAAGAAAGAAAGAAGAATGAAAAAAAAAAGAAACCAGAACACCTCTTGCCTTAATGTCTATGTGATAATTGTTTCTAAAATTGGCACAAGGCCTGAAATTCTGAGGGGAAGTGGTAAGTCAATACCTTTGACCGCAGTACTCTATTTTATGCACGCTAAGAGGAAGAAAAGTGAAGTTGAGCTCAATGGAATTCGAACTCAGATCGAAAAAATTCCAGAATAAATGCCGCACGGCATGTTTCCGACGTCCTGAAAATTCAGCCATTTCGCCGCTTTATGCTTTGCACCAATCCTTTCTACTATAGACACAAGGCTCGAAATTTTAGGGGAAGGAGATTAGTCGATAATATTGACTCTAGAACTAGACTGATGCTGAAATCAAAGCATTAATATCAGAAGTAAAAATTATATACATATATATTGGATTTCGAGAGGTATATAAGTATGTCAATGCTATACATACATACATACATA
>NC_142938.1:47656813-47671813 GCF_046866305.1 Octopus bimaculoides | reverse complement strand
ACCTCAGCGGAATTTGAACTCAGAACATAACGGCAGACGAAATACCGCTAAGCATTTCGCCCGGCGTGCTAACGTTTCTGCCAGCTCGCCGCTTTCACTTGAAGGTAATTTTCTGTTAAGCGTCTAAGTCAAAATCCCGTATGCCGCGCGTGGCCCATTACTGTCTTGTAGTGCTGTAACTAAGAGTCGTTGTTGTTACTCTTTTTATTGTTGTTTTTGTTGTTAAATGTATGGCTGGTGGCACGCTTATCGTCGATCTGGTTGTTCTTGTTTTATGACTTGTTTAAGGCCCAGGTTGATGTTGATTGAGTAAACTTATGGTGAAATGCATCCCACCGTTGCACTCACGACTATCCGTGTCGTTTGGTACAGCCAAGATAACATTGCTCAAATATGCGCTTCCATTTTTATTTAGATCGGCACTATATGGTTTAAGGGAATTTGGCTGCTATATCTAGCTAGTCAAGCGACTAAGCGAGTTTTCTATTTTGGTTCCTGTTGTTGTTGCTGTTAGCGATGGTAGACTAGCGTTCATCATCATCATTCTTCTTCTTCTTCTTCTTCTTCTTCTTCTTCTTCTTCTTCTTCTTCTCATCATCATCATCATCAATACGGTGGCGAGCTGGCAGAATCGTTAGTACACCTGGGAAAATGCTTAGCAGCATTTCGTCCGTCTTCAGGTTCTGAGTTCAAATTCCGCCGAGGTCGATTTTGCCTTTCATCCTTTTTTTTTGGGGGGGGTCAATAAAATAAATACCAGTTGAACACTGGGGTCGATGTAGTCCCTTCTCCCCCAAATTGCTGCCCTTGTTGAAAAATTTAAAACCATAATTATTACATTCTCTCTGCCTTCCTCCAAGACTTTTCTTCCATTTTTCTTTCCCTTCCTCCTCCTTCTCCTCGTCTCTCTTCTCCTCCTCTCATCTTATTTGAAAAAAAGAAAAAAACGACGTTTCCTCGTTCCCCAACATACCAGCCCTAACCGCTACACGTCCCCTAAACCCCACCGACGTATCTCCATTCTAACGCTGGGACATGTCCGCAGGCAATATTGGAAAGTATTTGTATTTTACTTACTTTTTAAAATTTTATTCTTAGAACAGAGGAAAGGGTGTGCTGAGGTGGTTAGGACCAGTTGTTTGCTGTGGTGATAGGCAGGGCATTGGGAGTGGTTGTTAGAAACAAAATAAATAACTAAATAAATAAAAGAGAGAGAAATATAAGCGACAGAAAAGTTTTCTGCTTGTTTCTTAATAAATTTCAACATGGCGACGATCAAAAAGGTAGATTCAAACGATGAATTATAAAGGAAGGTTATAGGTGAAGATGTTCCGGGATGTGGAAATTATATTTCATTTTTTTCCTTATGATAATTGTAATAAGGATAATGCTGCTACTGCTGGGGATGGTGCTGATGGTGATGATGATGACAATAATGACCATGGTATAATGACGATGTTCATGATGATGATAATGGTGATGATTGCTACCATCCCCCTCGTAGTCATTGTTGTTGTTGTTGTTGTCGTCGTCGTCGTCGTCGTCATCGTCATCATCATCATCATCATCATCATTATCACTAAGAATAGTCGTGATGATTATGATGTCGTTGATAATAGTAATAGCAATGAAGACGAAAGAGCAAAATTATATTTGATGATAATGATGATGAAAATGATGATGATGATGATGATGATGATGATGTTGATGATGATGATGATGATGATGATGATGATGATAATGACAATGATGGTGATGATGATGATGAGGAGGAGGAGGAGGAGGAGGAGGAGGTGGGGAAAGAAGAAGATGAGTATGGTAGAATTTCTGATATTATATTGATGATATGAATTAAGTCGATGTTTGCTTGCAAAAATGTTTGATGGCGTTGTAAACCCAGTCGGATTATGCATAGGTGAAGAAGCTTAAGCAGATCTGAAGGATGGTACCAACTATAAGGAAGAGTATTGAAGGTGAAGGCAAGCACGAAAGAAACTGTGTGGTTGATTTTTAGCCAGATTGAAAACATTGCTTATGTGGTAGTAATGTTGGTGATAATTAAAGTTTGTGAATGTTTGAAGTGATAGATGCTTGGCTTTTGTTAATTGTATTGATGGCTAGTTAGACATAATTTGATGGTAGATATAAATATAATAAATATCCATTTCTAACGACGGAAGCAGTTTTGGTTCAGAATAGCATACTGTACATTTTTTTTTAACGTGGCTACACTATAGAAAGTCACAAAATTACTGTATTTGTTTGAGAGAGTTTCTCGTATAGATGTACACTGCCAAAAATCACAGAAGTGAAACAGTAGTGTCGGAAAAAGATCCAGCAGCGGTGGTGGTGGAATTGCCATATGATTCCTAATATAATAAAAAGTCACGCCGGATGCGGAGGAGGAGGAGAGAAAATAGTAATTCAATGAAGGAGAAGTAGTGAGAGTAATAGCCCTGGCTGAAAGGGAGTGAGAGGAGGTAATAGCAATGAGAGAAAGGAAAGGGTGAAAAAAATCAGCGCTTCAATTCTGTGTGAGTATATGTGTGTATGTGTGTGCCTGTACAAGGGAAGTATGTGAATGTTTGTATGTGTGATTATTATGTACCTTATTTTGTACCGTATTTATATATAAAATACTACAATTAGCCGTTATTATTGACGGAACGTGGTCAGCTAGTGTAGATATAATAGATATGGGTTTGTTTTGCAAGATTTCTGATGTGAAATCGTGTGTTGAAACATAGTGTTATATTTTTGGATGGTCATTTTTTTCTTTCCAAATAAACACACGGTTTTGTTTTTAATATTCAAAACTTCTCAGACATATATGTGACTAGTGTGCGTTCTGAGTTGGAGTTGACTACAGTCGTCAACATCGTTTCCCTCCAATCAAACCTGTACAGCTTAGGGGTACTTCATGAAAAAGAAAATTATGAATCCATATGCAAAAAGATGCGACTCATTTTCATTTCACTGACTTTACGTGCTGAAGCAAACGTAAGACGAAAAGGAAACCTTGTTCTAGGTGGAATTTGAACTCAGAATGTGACCCACAACAAATACTGTTGTTAAGCATTTTGTCCAATACTCTAACGAGTAGAAAAGAAATGCAGAACCTCCACCATTAGCACAACGACTATCATTAAAACCACACACACACTAAACCGCCACCACAACAACTGAAAAAAGACTATAGACTAACAATAGCAGCCGTTGCAGCATCAGCATAGATCTTAGTCTCGCTACAGCCTTAACCATTTTAAAAAGAAAATACCTTAGATATGTCTAATGAAATGAACAGTAATTATGCTAATTAACAATGATATCCTCCCACTACAGCCCCTACACTCCTCTAGCTTCAAACAACTGTCATTCATCATTTATACTACTTGTATAAAATATGTTAGCACACGCACACACACACATTTACACACATATATACATTGTAGATAGATATGCACATACAAACACGCGTTTGCACAGCTATATACATGCATATAAGCCTCATAGGCCCACGCACACACATACACACAAGCATATAAACACACACAAACACATATACATACATAAATGCATACATATAACCATCATAGATATCTACTCACAATTATACACGCAAATACACAGTCATACATATTCCCACATAAACACACTCTTGCATATACACACATTTAACCTTCGCAGACAGATAGACATGTACCACACGCACATACATACATTACATATTGCACCACATGCAAACACACATGACTCCCTACATACATATACACATATAAAAGTTATGTGCATACTGAGACACTTAAAAACAGCCCTCCCCCAGTTTATATATATATATATATATATATATATATATATATATATATATATATATATATATATATATATGTATGTATGTATGTACTTTACTCTTTTATTTGTTTCAGTCACTTGACTGCGGCCATGCTGGAGCACCGCCTTTTAGTCGAAAAAATCGAACCCAGAACTCATTCTTTGTAAGCCTTGTACTTATTCTATCGTTATGTTTTGCCGAACCGCTATATTACGTGGACGTAAACACACCAGTATCGGTTGTGAAGCGATGGTGGGGAGACAAACACACACACACACACACACACACACACACACACACACACACACACACACACACACACACACACACACACATATATAAACGATGGGCTTCGTTCAGTATCCGTCACCCAAATCCACTCACAAGGCTTTGGTCGGCCCGAGGCTATAGTAGAAGACACTTGCCCAAGGTGGCACGCAGTGGGACTGAACCCGGAACCATGTGATTGGTAGGCAAGCTACTTATATATATATATATATATATATATATATATATATATATATGCTTACCATATGTAATTATGTAGTAGTAACGTTTGTGAATGTTTGAAGTTATGGATGAAAATGTTTTCCAGCTTGCTTGACTATTCCAAGATACAAAACATCAGGATAGCCATAGTTGGAACGCATTTGTTAATATATGAAGAATGACTTGTGGTTAAATAACAACAGACACATATACACGCACGTACAAGCATGAAAACATACGCGCTGGAATGCACACACACACACACACACACACACACACACGAACACACACTCAATATAATACGCACAATACATGCACATGCCCTTACCCACCTAAACAAACCCAGATTTACATTTGATACAGATTCACCCACCCCACACACGCACACACACACACATGTCCATAAAATACAGGCACATTAAGACATAAACACACTTCGTTCGCTTCCTTCACAGTCATAAACATAATCACAGAATGAAAGATATGTATACAGACAGGGAAAACGACTGTGATCGCCACAGAAACACAGACACAAGCACAAACACCGTGGCGTATAGAGAAACAAGCCTAAACACATACAAAAAATACATTTACATATGCAGATATAACAGACTTATATATATGTGTGTGTGTGTATATATATATATATATATATATATATATATATATATATATCTGTGTGTGTGTGTGTGTGTGTGTGTGTGTGTGTGTGTGTGTGTGTGTGTGTGTGTGTGTGTGTGTGTGTGTGTGTGTGTGTGTGTGTGTGTGTGTTATCAATCAGTTTCATTTCTGTATTTCTTGTCCATAGAGAAAGAGCCGGACTCTAACATAGATTGAAGGCTCCTTCATTGGAACTTTTATCAACACCATCTAGGTATTTGTGCATATGTGTGTGTGTGTGTGTGCAGTATTTGGTGTTAGTGTATGCGCAGATTTGTATGTTTGTTTTATGGATGCGTTTTTATGTATATATTTTCATGTCTAGATGCATGCATACGTATTTATGTGCTAAATTTTTGGAAAGTATTACATAACTTTACAGTTCCATTGATGGCTTGAATCTGTAGTCTTCTAATCAGCCTTTTCCTTTCAAGTTTTGAGAACCCTAATTTTTCCAGGTTTTTGTTGAGGCAGTTCGTTACATATCCCAATGCCCCAACAATCACGGGTATGAATCTGAACTTGTAGTCTGGGTGGAGTATCTGTAAATTTCTCAGTAGCTCGGCGTAGTTGTTCTCTTTTTCTCTAATCTTTAGCGTGATGTTGACATCTGCAGGACAGCTGATTTCTACTACTGTACACAGTTTCTCTTCTCTGTCCCAGATTACTATATCCGGTCTATTAGGTCTGCATTTTATTGAGGTTTTTATTGGGACATTCCACCAATACTCTTTCATGTTGTGAGTGGTAATGGCCTCTACCTCATTATGGGTTTTCATCTCCTTAGCCCCGGGGTTATTCTGTCGGCGGATTTCATTGTACAGTGTATTGGCCACAACATCATGTCTCATAGGTATGTAATACCGTGATGACATTTTTGGACAGCTGCTAATGATGTGGGTGATATCTTCGATACTGATTCCACAGAGTCTGCATCGATTATTACATTGTGGCGCTTTCCCCGCTTCTCTGTCTGTCCCGTTTGTTTATTAGGAATTTGGTTGCTATTTCTTGTTCTTGCATAGCAAAGGCATACCCTTCAAAGTGAGAGTTGGTGACCCGATTGTTTGTCCACGATAGACTGCTCTGGTTGTCAATGTTGTTATCATCCTGGAGCTTTCTGTTAAGGTACCCATGCATGGTCTTCTGCTGGAATGCATTCATCCTCTCCTCTGATGTTATGTTACGGTAGAGTCTTGCAATTTCTTTGGGTAAGAGTTCAGGGTTGTCGAATAAGGAATGCTTATCAAGTAGTTGCCTTCCCAATCTCATGATGGCATTTACCTCATGTCTGCAGACTTCATCAAGGGGTGCACTTCGACACTTGGTGGTTATGAGATGATGTCGAAGAGATATGACATGGCATTCAAAGGCAGTCTGAATTGATGTTAGGCCCCTCCCTCCTTTATTTCGTTTTAGGTATAGGCGGTCGACATCGCTATTGATGTGAAAGTTGTTCGTGCTCGTTAGTATTTTCCGGGTCTTCACATCAAGGGCTTGGATTTCATCGATCGTCCAGTCAAGTACCCCGAATGTCGATACGAGTACTGGTACTGCAAACACATTGTGGGCTATTGCTTTATTGAACGCAGAGAGTTCCGAGGTCCATATTTTCCTAACCCGATTTCTGTATTCCTTAGTAACACGTTCCTTGTTACAAGTACCTTCGTATGATACGTTTTCATCTACTCCCAGGTATCTGTAGGGTTCCTCATCAGATATTGGAGAAACAGATAGGCCATTGATGGAGATGTTGTTAGGGTGGTTTTTAGCCTTTCCTCGTTCCACAACCATATAGGAACATTTATCTTGGCCAAACTCTAGTCCTACATCACCAGAAAATGTTGTGACCAGGTCGAGTCTTTTTTTCATATCATCCATGTTCTTCATATCATACAATTTCAAATCATCGACAAAGAAGCAGTGCGTAATTTTGGTGTTTCTGTTTGCCTGCGTTCCAATTAGATACCCTTCAGACTTCTTCAGCATGTATGATAATGGGTTTACCGACAGTATGAACAGCATCACAGAGAGGCTGTCTCCTTGGAATATCCCCCTGCGATATTGTATTTTTTTGCTGGTGATACATCCACTTACTGTATTTAACTTCACGATGGTGGCCCAGGAAGATGTCAGGTTAGATATGGCATTAATCAAGTTCCCTGGGACTTTAGCAAGTCGGAGGGCTTCTAGCATCCACGAATGGGGGACAAAGTCGAATGCTTTTTTATAGTCAAGCCACATGGAGACCAGATTTCTTCTGTGCTGCCGTACCTCCGTCATTACTACCTTATTTATTAGTAGTTGTTCAGTACATCCCCAGACTCCTTTCTTCCCAGCTACTTGTTCAGCTGTGATTATACTATTGTTTTCACAGTGGTCCTGGAGGAATCTGTTTAGGCATGCTGTATAAATCCTGTACATTAAATTTTGGCATGCAATAGGCCTGTAATTTTTTGCCAATCGGGTTTCCTTGCTTTTCTGAACAAGCTTTGTTTCCGCCAGAGCCAACCAGTCTGGTATGCTGCCATCTCCATTGAGGGTTCGCTGTATGTATGTATGTGTGTGTATGTATGTATGTATGTATGTATGTGGACAGATGCTGACATTCAAAACATGGAGCAACTTATAATCCTCCTATCATCATTCACAGATGGTCCTCGGTATATGCACAAACGAGCACAAGATGCTATGACATATGTCAGGACATATGGATAACCAGATCTTTTTGTCACTTTCACCTGCAATCCTAAATGGGAGGAAATAAAATCTAACCTTCTTCCAGTGTTTCATCTTCTGGTATTGCAGCTACTCTCCTCGATGAGGGAAGAACTACTCATTTCATATTCAAGCTCTCTCTAAACCATTCAATGAAAGAATCTCAAATGTGCAACATTTCCCAAAACTCTGCAATGGCAACAGTTCTCCGACAAACTTACCTCACTGTTTGGAATTAGTGTACTATGTCACATCGTGGAGCTCTAGAGCTACTTTACCGTACCCTCCAAGACATAAGAAAACAATAACACGCTCACGGGAGAAGTAACAGTTCTTCTTGCAGGAGATTGTCGTCAAACTTTGTTAGTTATATCCAAAGGACCAAAAATTGATGAGGCCAATGTATGCTTGCAAAAATAACAAAGTACCAGGACCTAGCTATTGAATTACAGAAACTATGAAAAGTGCGGGTTCAACATATCCCAGTAGTTATAGGTGCATTGGGAACTATAACAGATGGATAGAGGAAATAGGCATAAAACCCAGTTTAGCACGGCTCCAGAAAACAGGGTTATTAGGGACAGCTAAGATACTTAGGAGAATTCTTGGCATCTAAGGTTACTTGCCGCAAGCCAATAGGAAGATTCTTTGCTCTAAGGCTGCTTGTTGTAGCCCGATGTTAGGGTTCTTTTCCAACAGTCTAATCTGTTGAGTATATATAAAAATAAAATCAACAACAACAACAACAACAACAACAACAATAATAATAATAATAATAATAATAAAGAAAAAAAATATAATAATAATAATCTCTTAATTAACCGCAAAGGCTCGAATATAAAATACATAAAATAAACTTTCAGTGATGTACAAAAAACAAAAAAAAAAAATGATAAAATGACATTGATTCCGAAACAAAATGAAAATGGTAAAAAAAAAAAAATGTTTAAAATTTACAATAAGAATGGATGTGAGATATATATTATAAGTAACAGAGTACTAAGAATAGACACTCAACACACACAACACACACACACACACACACACACACACACACACACACACGCATAAATGCACGTTGCACAGTCTCGACTGCGTTTCTCTTCCTGTAAATACCTGAAGAGATAAACATATCAAACATTAAAGATAAAATTTTGACCTGTTTCTACACATGCAGTTAAAATTTGAAGTCATTTGAACAAGAACTAGCAAAGTTATTAAATTGTGAAATGATATCAAATTTTTTGAAACACCCTGTATATATATGTGTGTGTGTGAGTATGCGTGTATGTGTTTGTGTGCGTGCGTGTGTGTGTGTGTGTGTGTGTGTGTGTGTGTGCGTGTGTGTATGTGTGTGTTTGTTTGTTTGTGCGTGTGTATACACATTAGCACTCACAGGTTACAGGCATATCTGCTGTCGTTTCAAAAGGAAGTATAACTAATGTAATTTTAGAAACAACATGGCTGACATCTTTTCTGTATTATTGTGTTATTTGGTCATACATATATCTGCTGAACCTGCACAAAGCAGAGACTAATCAAAACGACCAACAGTATATCATGCATACAGTGACATACATATATAAAGAGAGAATGAGAGAGTGAGAGAGAGAAAGAGGAAGGTAGATTTTTCTCTCGTCGCATCTATGTATGTAGATATATATGTACGTATGAAAAGACAGTGGAGGGCAATGGCCCAGTGGTTAGGGCAGCGGACTCACGATCATAGGATCGCGGTTTCGATTCCTAGACCGGGCGTTGTGAGTGTTTATTGAGCGAAAAACACCTAAGCTCTACGAGGCATCGGCAGGGGGTGGGACGACAGAGTACAACAGTTGTACTCTTTCGTCCCAACTTTCTCTCACTGTTTCTTGAGTAACGCTGCGATGGATTTGAGTCCCGTCCAGCTGGTGGGAAACACTCTTACTTCCTGTTTCTGTTGTGCCTGTAATTCAAAGGGTCAGCCTTGTCACACTGTGTCACGCTGAATATCCCCAAGAACTACGTGTCTGTGAAGTGCTCAGCCACTTGCACGTTAATTTCACGAGCAGGCTGTTCCGTTGATCGGATCAACTGGAACCCTCGACGTCGTAAGCGACAGAGTGCCAACAACAAAGGAAAAGACATACGTACACACACACACACATACATATATATATACTGTTGTGTCTGGGGAGAGTCATCCTTTTTTTGGTACCTTATAATTTAACACACTCACCGGTAAAATTCCCACTTATGTTTTTCTATTTTTCTAAAATTTTCGTTAGGTCTTGCAACCTTTTCAATTGTTTTGATTCAATTGTTTTGATTCAATTGTTTTGATTCTTTTAACTATTGAAAAGCTTGCAAGACGCAATGAAAATTTTAGAAAATTAAAAAAAGAAATAACTGGAAATTTTAACGGTGAGAAGGGCACCAAAAGAAAATGAATCTCCCCAGACACAACAGAATATGCTTCAACACACGAACTCACATAAAGAATCTTGCAAACCAAATACAAAATTGAAAAATATATATATATATATATATATATATATATATATATATATATATATATATATATATATATATATATATATATATATATATATATATACATACATACATACATACATATACATATCTATCTCTCAATCTATCTCTATTTATCTATCTATCTGTCGGACTGTCAGTCTGTCTGCTTGCCTGCCTGTCTGTCTGTCTGTCTGCCTGTCTGCCTGTCTGCCTGTATGTCTGCCTGTCTGCCTGTCTGCCTGTCTGCCTATCTATTTATCTATCTATCTATCTATCTATCTATACAAACATACATATATATGTGTCTCCATCAATTTGTCTATTCTTTTACTTTCTTTGTCGTTCTATTGCACACACATATGCGAACACACACATACACACACACGCCCGCACACACACATATATACACACACATACACGCACATGCACACATGCATAAATTGACAGACAGGCAGATAGATAGACAGTTAAATAGATGGAACGTATGTTCCTATGTAACATCTAGCAATATTTCGTCTGCCAGTCTCAGCCAAATAACTAGGGTGTCCCGGTGAATAAACCAACCAGACTATGCTCTTTGCTTCATACTGGTACAACCCGCATCTCCTTCAGAATCTCACAGACAATTAAGAACATCCGTTTTCGCATAACCATATTCTTTTCACTTGGCGCGCGATTGCTGAAATATCCCGGCATGCCTTGCGGTCACAACATACTTCACGTTGGAGTTCTCTCGAAACAAGTTTCCATTTTATAATTTATGTTTCTTTCTATTTACTTTATTTTATTTTATTCACTTCTATTACTGCGACGTTTTTCTGTTTTCTCTTATTCTCTTTTCGACTGAATCTGTCTGTCTTGCTCTCCATATATATGCATATAAGCATGTATGTATGTATGTATGTGTACGTATATTTGTGTAAATGTATATATGTATACACACACATATACGCATGTGTATTTGTGTTTGTGTGTGTATGTGTGAATGTGTATGTATGCCTGTGTATGTATACAAATATTTTATATATGTATGCATATATATATATATATATGAATATATACACATATAAATACTTATGTATATATGTATATATATTACATGCATGTGTATGTATCTATATGTATATAGATATCCATATATTCATACATATATATATATGTATGTATATATATATATATACGTATATATATATATATATATATATATATATATATATATATATATATATATTTATATATATACATATAAGTATATGTAATTCAATTAATCTGAGTCTGTGATAATTGTAGTTCTGCGCTTTATATTTTTTCTCCTATACTGTCACTGTCACACATAATTCATCCCATCATTCCCGTTTCTCTCTCTTTGTTGCATTACTCTCACCCCACCTCCTCTCTCTCTCTCCCTCCCCCCTCTCCCTCTTTCCCCCCTCTCCCTCTTTCCCCCCTCTCTCTGTTCCCTCACTGAAGCACTAAACACAACGCTGCCATCATTTTCGTTCAAAGGAGCTGTCTGGCGATCTGTGGATGTTATTGCACTTTTAAAGATTCGCTCAACTGTGGGCAAAAATACATGTGTATCTCTATATTCACACTCCAAAGGTTTCCAGCCCTTTTAGGCACATTGGCTTGGGTAAAGCTGTATGGGAGTTTGTGCGAATTTATATGTATTGGATGGCGAGCAGACACAAGAAAAACATACACGTACGCACACATACACATGCTCACAAATGTATACCTTTGCATATCAAATTATGTGTGCATACATATATACACGTGTGTATGGTAATTAACATCACAAACGTATACCAAAAACTTTTGTGCAAGAAGCAATACTCTGTATGGGAATAATAAAGCGGAGTTGAGAAATTATGATGGCCGTACGGGAAGTTTAGGTATTGTTTAATAATTGTATTCATCTTCCATGAGCTTATACACTATCTTTTATCTTATACTTGTCTCAGTCATTGCACTGCTACCATGGTGGGGCACAACCTTGAAGGATTTAGTCAAACAAATGACTCTAGTACACAATTATTTAAGCCATATTTAACTTAGCATATCCATCTCGTTTTGCCGATAAGTTACGGGGTAAGTAAACACACACATACAGACACACACAGACACACACAGACACACACAGATACACACAAACACACACAGACACACAGACACACAGACACAGACACACAGACACACACACACACACAAATACACACACACACACACACACACACACTCACACACACTCACACACAATTACATATATATCATCCCTTTCAAAGAGCGTAGGCTCGAAACGTCAAAGACTTTTCCATTTTTACCGAGCGTCAAATCAATGCACTTGCTTGTTGTTCCCTCACCTATCTGTCTTTTGTTTTCTGTACATTTGATCAATGTATACATACATACAAATGTACATACATAATTACACACACACACATACACACACACACAAACATAGGATTTGATGTGAGTTGTCTCACTTAGCTATGAGTTGTTTTGGGGTATTTTTTACACCAAATGAATTGAGAATATATGCTCTTACGCCTAAAAACGCAGCTGCCCGACAAACTAACAACACATACGCCTCGTGTATGTGTATTCGACTTTGTTTATATACCTCGAGCTACTTCTGATTAATATTTGAATTTTTTCCGTGACATGACATGCTGGAACATGCCAGCAGTTGGTTCTTAAGCCATTCAGTTAGCCAGCTCACAGCAGACACTCTTCAGTATGTGGCATTGACAAGTCAAAACAATGACGAAACATTGATGCCTGTCGCTCCGAAAAAAATAAGGGATTTGATGTGAGTTGTCTCACTTGGTTATGACTTGCTGTCGGTTGTTTTTACACCAAGTGCATTGAGAATATATTCTCTTACGCCTAAAAAATGCGGCCGCTCGACTAACTAACAACACACACACCTCGTATACGTGTGTTCGACTATATATATATAAATGACGGTCTTCTTTCAGTTTCCGTCTGCCAAATTCACTGACGAAAAGTTGTTGGTCGACCCGGGGCCATAGTAGAAGACGCTTGCGTAGGAGTGACTGTAACTGAATACGGAACCATGATGTTAAGAGGTAAATTTGTTACAACACAGTTAAATCTGCGCTTATATTAAATGTATCTACATTAAATATTGTATACTGTCACTGCATACAAGCAGTGTAGCCGAATGGTTAAAAAGCCCGTTTCGAAACTGCGAGGTCTAGTTTTCGATCCTACTTCGTCGCATCTAGAGCAAATATAATTTTCTATTGCCTCGAGTTTATGCATATCTTGTGATTGAAATTGCGTGACTGAAACAGCATAGTAACTCTTTCGTGAGAAGTGTTCTTGTAATGTTGAAGGAGAAACCTTCTCACACACTCTTTAGAGAAAATTACGTCAAGGGTACACGTAACTTTGGAATACTCAGTTACTGAATTGTTAATTCAGAAGTAGATAGTACAGTTAATCGAAGAGCTGAATCCTCATTGTTGAACGACGGGCTTCCATAACCACCACCATTAACTATAAGTATGTATAGCAGTAATTCTCTAACGATGCTACACCGATTTTTAAAAATATAATGTGAGGTTTTAAAAATCGTAGCATTACTTGAGTGTCTCGTGAAAATATATTATTCATAACAGGTTAAATATAAATATGATCAATAATAATAATAATTTAAACTTTTGACATAAGGTCTGCATTTCTGCGGTGCTTGGATGTCAAGTTAACCCAGGTTGCCTCCATGTTGGTCCTCGGTATGTTGGTAGAGTATGGAGGACTGTTTTTTTGGACGTCATACTGTCTCAAATGTTCATTCAGTCGTTCCGCAATGCTCCTAGATGTCTCCCGTATGTATGTCATGTTCATATCTTTACAAGTACCTTCTATGCATCTTATGCTGTAAACTACATTTCTGGTTCTACAGTTAATGCCAGGGCTAATCCTACATACCATGCAGTTATCATTGGTGCATGTGGTATTCTCAAAGGGGTACATCCTACATAGTTGTAATATTAATGTTGAGTTTGGTCTCCTTCAAGGCTTTTCTAAATCTACGAGTTAGTTCTCTATGGGCTGTGGCCTCTACAAACATCACTCCTTGATATTTGTCGGTTTTATACCACGTGTTCGCCCTGTTTGCTTTGTCACAAGTTCTTTGTATCCTATTCCAGTTTTGTTTCTATATCTAGGGCATGTACCACTGGTATCATTATGTATAATGTTATCTAATTTCTTTCTAGCATCCCTGTATCCTCGACCCCTATCTTTCTGATCATATCCGGAGAATTGCATGCGGTGCATGAAGTTCTGCATATGTGTTTTCGTCTCATAGGTTTCGCATAATGGGGACACGTTGTTCATTGTCCTAACTAAGTCTGCCATCAGTATGTTAATTTTCATTTTGTGTGACAAAGCTGAGTTCTTGTGAACAACATATTTTGAAGCTATGGGTTTCATGTAATAGGAGTGGAGGAGCTGCAATCTATTGTTCACAGTCTCTAACCAAATTTCAGTATCAAGTGCGAGAAGTCTATTGTTGGGGTACTTAGTTTGGGTAATCTAGAGTTCCCTTGATACTTTGTTGGATGTAGTTTAGCTACTTGGTGGAAGCTCTCCGTTACGTTCCTCTCAGTTTCTACACTAACGTTTCTAGAGTTGGTCGTATCAAAATAATAAGAATTTGAAATATAGTTTAATATAATGGAATTACATATTCTGAACTGTAATCGAATGTTGTTGAGGTAGTTATTGCTGTTGTAACCACCGTTATCTTTGTCTTA
>NC_142938.1:47651813-47654313 GCF_046866305.1 Octopus bimaculoides | reverse complement strand
AGAACTCTGCATCTTCAGACAAGAGCCGCAACAAGCCGTCGAAGTAGGCAGCTAAGCTCATCTCACTTCTGCTGGGGTCGGACTGTGCACCTTCCACTCCAAACAGTTGAGTGGAGTGCCACTGAAAAGTCACACATATCTGCTTGAAATCGAGTAACATGCACCTATCCTCGTCTGTCAAAAGACTATTGCGGTCTCGTCGCGATGATGTGCCTCTGCCACACGGATCATTAAACGACTTTTTTTCTTTCAAGTTCTAGAATACAGGCCTTAGCCTTAACAATGCAACCATCGACCATCGCGCTGAAGAAGCGGCTAAGTGCCTTTCGCGCCACTAAAATGTGAATCGTAATGCTTTGCCTAAGCGCCTCTTTAAAGTTGGTAACTAGCTCTCCATTTAATTTAGAACTCGCTATCACTATTTCCTTACTTAAATTCCTTGTCTCTTATCTAATAGCTCTTTTCAGGGCTAGCAAGTATCGGTTGTTGATATTTTTCCCGTCAATTTCCGGTTATCTAATCTGCTAATCCTGTGTCTGTAATCATGGCGCGGTGGAAAAGTCATGTACAACTTCTAATAAACTTAACCCTAACCCTAATTTGTTGTCTATGTAACCGAAAATATCGAATTTTGGACAATATATGCTGTCCCTATCTGTGGCCTACAAAATACTCTATGTAGATAGTTCTAGATGACCAAATGCTGTTTGCCCATGTCCACGTTCACACATTCTGGAAATCCAGTCTGTACATGCCAGTCAGTCAGAAGCTACTGAGCAGGATTAGAAAACTTTTACACCAGTTTCCATAGTACAGATATGCTTGTCAGTTGTGCATGTCCCTAAGTGGCTGACGATATGTGCATCTCTGGGGGAGCATCACAGCCATGTGTTGAGAGGAATTCTTCGGGATTTGAAGAGTTCAACTCTTGAAACATGGGTGTTTTAGTCATCACCTTTAAACAAACCTTATTCAGGGACCTTTTTGAGCAGGATAGGCTACTCAGCCTGAACAAAATTCTAACTGGGCTTGCAAGGTCATGCGCTGTTTATCTTGATATAAGATCACCATGTCGTGCACATATGGTTGAGATGCATGTGCCTGGTTTACCCTTATCAGACAGGTAATCATGATGGGTATTCTGAGCTTCGTATGTTCTACCCCAGTGTCACTTCGATGGCATGCGCCGCTCCCTCACTCAATAATAATAATAATAATAATAATAATAATAATAATAATAATTTATAATTTAGGCACAAAGCCACCAATTTCGCATGAAGGTAGAGGATTTGATACCATAGACCTCAGTACAGAACTGCTACTTTGTTTTGTCGATGCAGGAAGGTCAGAATGTCCGATTTGAACTCAGAAGGAAAAAAAAAAAAACCGGAAACAAATACTGCAAAGCATTTCTTCCGTTCCCCTAATTATTTTGCCTGCTCTACTACTACTACTACTACTACTACTACTAATAATAATAATAATAATAGAATTAAACAGTTTTATTTGCCACAAGATCACATGATAAATAGAAAGTATAGATCCAGCGAAGATAAAACATTTACAGATGTATAAAAGAACGTAATACAAAATAAACACCCTTGTATATGTGTGTGAGTGAGTGTGTGTGTGTATGTGTATGCGTATGTGTGTGTGTGTGTGCGGTGTTTGCGTATGTGTGTGTCTGAAGACAGATATATATCGATACAAAGATACATACGCACAGATATACGTGTTTGTGTGCATATGTTTGTGTATATATGTTTACAGATATGTGTATGTATACACATTTATATATATATATATATATATATATATATATATATATATATATATATATATAGACACATACATATACATGCGCATATATATATATATATATATATATATATATATACTTTATACTCATATACATAATATAATTGAATGTTCGTACACACACATATTCCCACACATACATACACGGACACAGTCACAAACATGAACATACTGTAATAATATCGATAATAACAAGAGGGAAAAGAAAAAAAAAGAAAAAAATGAAGAATAAGAAGAACAAGCGTCAACAACAATGGCAACAGTAACAACAATAAAAGACTGCATAAACGCAAAAGTTTGTTGAAAACACCGGATGTCGCTCAGGTTTGAGATTTTTAGCAACTAGAATGGCTGAGAAGAATGGATGTGATGAGCGAAAAAATTCCAACGCCGGAATCGGGTCACGTGGTTCGAAAAATAGATTGAATTGATCAAATGCGACATTTATTGTTTTGTTGTTACTGTTGTTGTTATCATTATTAATAAAGAAAACATTATTGTTGTTGTTGTTGTTATTATTATTATTATTATTATTATTATTATTATTATTATTATTATTATTATTATTATTATCATTATTATTAGTTTTGTCGTTGTGAGATTTTTCTCTCTTTTTGAAGTGTTTACATTACATGATATTTCTACTTTTACTTTCACTTTCACTATATCCAATGGCGGTGGT
>NC_142938.1:47641813-47646813 GCF_046866305.1 Octopus bimaculoides | reverse complement strand
AGTTGTATACCTATGAATGTATTTATATATGTTTGAAGATAATCAAACCAAATTTTCATAATTTCGAGCCATTCACCTAATGCGTGTTTCTACTAAGTTTCATGAAAATCTGTTCAGCCGTTTTCCAGTAATTTTACAAACACAGAAAACAGACAAAGACGATTTATTACAACACCCTGCTTTCGCTTACGCGCGCAGGGTAATAATAATAATAATTATAATGATGATGATGATGATGATGAGGATGATGATGATGATGATGATGATGATGATGATGATGGTGGTGGTGGTGGTGGTGGTGATGATGATGATGATGATGATGATGATTTCAAAAATGGACTTGAGAGTGTTAATGAATTCCGGTCACAAATAACCAACGAGAAAGAAGAAACTCTATCCCGCATGGAATCACATGGTCAGTTCCACCATGAAATTAACAAATCAAAAGATCAAGAAGCATCATGGAGATGGCTCAGCAAGTGTGACCTAAAACAGAAGACTGAAAGCCTATTCATCGCTTCCCAAGATCAGGCATTAAACACCAACTCATTGAAACGGGATATATACCACACAAGTGCAATGAACCTCTGCAGAATGTGTGGGAAGGGGGTCGAAAGCATGACTCATATAGTGTTATTGCTTGTGAAAGTCTTGCGCAGAAAGAGTACAAACGCCTACACGATAAGGTGGCCCCAAACCTTCACTGGCTACAACCCCTGAAGTATGGATATGAAGTAACGGGTGCTTGGTATCAACAAACATCAGAAAAGGTAATGGAGGAAAAGGGAACGAAAAAGTTTTAGAGTACCGAAGGTCGGATATAGTAACCTTTAGGAGGGACAAACAATAGTGTCTAATAATCGACGTAGCAGCGCCAGTGGATCATGAAAGAAAGAGGAAAGATTGATAAATATGGACACTTGAGAACTGAGATCGCCAAGATGTGGCAACTACAAGAGTCAAACATAAATGCTGTCCCTGTTGTCATCGGAGCATTGGGTTTAATACCAGCCAACCTGAAGAAACATCTAGAAATACTCTACAATCTAGGTGTATTGCAAAAATCGGTATTACTTGGAACAGTATTGCGTAAAATACTCTCTGCTTGAGGTTCTTCTTATGACTTGACAGACAGTACAAACTCCCGGTGGACACAATAACTTCAATCAACGACAGGTTTTCTAGGCTTTTACACCCGCTTCTTCGGTGTACACGACCCACACAGTCCTTCCGCGCATCCAAAATTCTATACCAGTCCCTCACTAGTACTAAAGTGCGAGATGTTCCCAAGAATGTTTCTAGACGCCTGAAAATATCTGGCCTACCAGCCCCTGTCGGAACATATACGGGCATCAATCTAAAGGTACCACCATTCACATCAAGGATCACCGACCTATCGTCCAGGTCCAAGAACTAAGGATTTTCGTAATAACACTGCTACTCCACCGCCCGCTCTTGACAGATCATAAGACGAGAATGACACGTAGTCTTCGAAAATGGCTGCAAGAGTATATTTCCCGGCAATTCTCGTATCACTAATTGCTGTCGCATCTAAACTTAGGAACCTGAGATCGTTGAATAGGTGGCCCCGCTTCCAGGCCGAACTCAGGCCCCTAACATTTACACCGACATCTTCAAGTGTAGCCATTTAACTTAGAGAAAACAAAATAGAGACACATACCTTGGTCATAGGGATGACTGTTGACACAGTTTTCTTTATGGTCCAGGGGGTAGTGGGGAAGGGTCTTTCTAGGAATTGTTTTTGGGGTGCTTAATAAACTCCCCAAGGGTTTCTGTTTCAAATAAAGATACGTATCCATATCTGTTTAGATTAACATTCTGACCGGTGGAGTTTTCGGGAGGAATTCCGCAAAACCTTCTCATTTTTGTTATTAATTACTTCCTCAATCAGTTCAATGTTGCTCTTCTGAAAAACAAGGAAGTTGATGAAAGAAGTATGTATCCGAGAATGTGACTCCTGGTCATTTTGATTTTCGGGTGTTCCTTCGGGTGTTTTCGCTGTTTTGTGGTTGTGAATGTTTGTAAAAATTGACTGTCTTGTAATGAAGATGTTGATGTTGATTTGTTTTAAAATTGGTGTAGCGAGAGATTTTGTTTTTTACCGTCATGTCTTAGGGCCTTCAATGTGGGCCAGTCTCTGTTTCATATTCAGTTTTTCTCTTATCTCCGACAGAGGCCTTTTGGTGTGATGTCAGATAAGACTTTGCTTTTGAGAGCCCTGAGTCGGCGGAAGGAGGCAGATGCGAAGTAATAGTTTTGTCCCCACCTTGAGGAGTTGGTAGTAACGGTGGAGAGCTTCGTGCTTTCTCCACCACGGGGCAAAAAGCTTTGAGGTGGTTCAAATTCCCCCACACAAAGCACTTCTGTCTTTTTCCTTCAAAAGAAACTGGCATCTCTTTGCATTCCCTGAAACAGAAGAAATCGGGAATGCGATTTATTTCTTCAGGAGAAACTAGTATCTGGAATTCCATAAAGAATTCCAGTCCTGTTGAGTTGTGGGGTGGATTTCATCTCCACAATCTCCCCATGCTCCCCCAGAATGGCTAAAACCCTCGACGGATCACGGCGAACCGGCACGTTCTTAACTTGAATTCGAGTGAACCTTTTACCCATGTAATGGGGAAACATTACAAAACCCAGGGACGTAAAAGTTATAGTAGCCATTCTTCTGGCTTCTTACTCACTGCTGCATATAGCACCAACCATCCCATATTGTTTACCTTTCTGTATGTGTAGCACTGAGGTCCACACATCTTCCAGGCATTTTTCTGTCTCTGCCGGAGTAGGAAATTTAAGTTATGTTTTTATGTAGACAAGCACCTATACAGAATAGTTTTCTTTACGCTTTCGTCGTAGAGGTTCATTCGGTTTATGTCTTTCTTCGATCCATTCGGTTTATGTTTTTCTTTGATTCTTTCGGTTTATGTTTTTCTGCCTCTATTAAACATTCATCCTTGTTCTCTAATGGCATCACATCAAACACATTGGTGACTTTCGCGAAGGAAATATTTTAAAGTGAATTTTTAATGCTGTTGGTAGTGTTCAAATCACCGCTGCCACTGTTATTATTTCTTATTTGTGTGGTGTGGATAGAAATAGTGGTAGTGTCAAGAATGCATGATATGCTGCTAGTTATTATTTTTCGAGTCATGTTGCTCGGTATATCATTTTTCTTGCGGTTGTTGCTGTAACTTGTGCGGCGGTTGTTGTCGTTGTTGTTGTTGTTGTCGTTTTTCTTGTTCTTGTTGTTGCTGCTGCTGCTGTTGACTTGTTACTGTTGTTGTTGTTGTTACTAATACAGCTGCTACCATTTTCATTTGCGCCACGAGGATTTGAAGAAAGGAGTTGACGGCAACGAAAACAATCCCTTTCAAAATCTCCTCCCATCTTCCCCTCATCTTGGCTAGGCGACAAGGACGGTGCCATTTTGAAATTATTCTACATGCTGTGAAAAGAAATGTTTTCTCTTAAAAAATTTTGCTCCGTAGAAACGGTTGATCAGGCCTTTATGGCACTAGTCAACTTAGAAACCAGAGACAATAATATTAGCAAAAAAATTCTAATAACGAAAGCAAAACACAAACTCAGTTTCCGAAACATGTCAAAATTAGGTGATAAATAATAATAATAATAATAATAATAATAATAATAATAATGATAATTATAATAACCATCATGATGACACTACTACTACTACTACTACTACTACTACTACTACTACTACTACTACTACTAGTACTACTAGTACTACTACTACTACTAATGATATAAATAATAATGATAATAATTTCAAATTTTGGCACAAGGCCTGCAACGTCGTAGGAGAGAGGCCTTTTACACGTGTACATTGACCCCAGTGCTCAACTGGTACTTATTTTATCGACACTGAAAGGATGAAAAAAAAGTCGGTCTCGGTTTAAGTTTTGGCTCCGAACATAAAGATGGACGATATGCGGCTAAGCATTTTGCTAGGTGTGCTAACATTTCTGCCAGCTCGGTGTTTTAATAATAATAATAATAATAATAATAATAATAATAATAATAATAATAATGTCGATGATGATGGTGATGATTGTTAATCATCATGATCATCATGATCATTATTATTATTATTATTATTATTATTATTATTATTATTATTATTATTATTATTATTATTATTATTATTATTATTATTATTATTTCCATATTCAATACTATTTCTTATAAGGTACAATCGATTAGATCGTTTTGTGTATATATTATTAATACTTATGTTAGGAAAGCCGGAAGGTAAAAAGCGGTGAATCTGAATGAACTCTAGTATAAGACAAAAGTATAAATAGGAAATTGACGGGAAATAATAGGACCCACAGAAATAAGACGAAATAGAACAGACAACAAAGATGTAAAGAAAATACGAGGAATAGTGAAAAGGTGGAGACGGAAAAGAAGACAAACAAAACTATAATACAATATTATAAAATATTGAACAAAAAAAGCAGAATAATGTAAAAAATGTTAACAATAACAGGAGTAATTTTTAAAAATAATAGAAGCATTTAAAAGAAAAAATACAAAAATGAGAAAGGGATTAGTAATTTGCAAGGAAATATCTAAAAAAAAAAAATAATAACCATTATACAAAATAAAATGTAAAAACTAATTTGAGATGACAATGAAAATTTATAAAATGAAGTCAATTAAAAATCTAAAAATGAAGAGTAACTACGAAAAAATTCGGAAAGAAAATTAATAAACGAATAAAATAATATGCAAAACAATGTGTATGGAAAACAGTAACAAATAATATAAGGTCAATTAAAATGTAATAAAATAAAACAAAACAAGGATTTAAAAAATTTCAAATATTTTAGTTGATACCAAAAGGTGTTTTACGAAAATGTAAAAAAGATTTAAAGGATCAATGATGCAGGGAATGAATAGAAAATATTCGAGAGTTAAGGAAATGCTTTAAATTTAAATTTAAGAAAAAAGAA
>NC_142938.1:47624313-47629313 GCF_046866305.1 Octopus bimaculoides | reverse complement strand
AATCAGGCGTGCATGTTTAGGTGTATCCTTTTAGGAGGTAGTTATAGATTATGTCAATAGTTTTAGTTTTGGTTTTATCGGATTTAATATTTTGCTTTGACAAGTGTCTCGTGTGCAAATAATACTACCAATTAGCTCTAAACCGTAGCGTCCGTAGTTTACTTCTAGATTTGTGTTTCGTATATTTTATTTTATTTTATTATATCTGACTCCTCATTTCAGACAGTCGTTTCCATTTACGCATTTAGCCTTAACTATAGTATAGTATATCCTAACTTTTAGAAATGATAGAGGAGGCAGTGTGATAGCGTATGAAACATTGTATATACGTACAATGATTTACACACTATGAAGCGTGTGAATATCGTCTGTATATGTATGATATAAATATATAATCTTTTTTACTCTAGGCACAAGGCCCGAAATTTTGGGGGAGGGGACCTGTTGATGAGATCGACCCCAGTACCCAACTGGTACTTAATTTATCGACCCCGAAAGGATGAAAGGCAAAGTCGAACTCAGCGGAATTTGAACTCAGAACGTAGCGGCAGACGAAACATTGCTAAGCATTTCGCTCGGCGTGCTAACGATTCTGCCAGCTCGCCACCTCAGGCCTTTCTGCTATAGGCACAAGGCCTGTTTTTGGTGGGTGGGGCACTAGTCGATTACATCGACACCAGAGTTTCACTGGTACTTAATTAATCGACCCCGAAACGATGAAAGACAAAGTCGACCTCGGCGGAATTTGAACTCATAACGTAGCGGCAGAGTGAGAACTGCTGTGTATGTTTGAGCGTGTGTTAAGATATGTGTATGAATGTGCCTAAGAATATTTATGTTCGATGTGTGTGTATCTACAGCCTTGGCCAAAAGTATTAGGCCACCCCAATGTTTTGGGGTTCTGCTATTTCAATCTTAATGAAACACTTGCACGTGGTAGATTATGGTATATTTCACAATATACATTAGTTTTAATATCTGGTCGACCCTTCTTTAGCATCAATTACTGCTTTTATACTGTACTGTACATATGCAACCAATTATGAGTAAGACCAATGTCCAAAATTAACTTATATTTCCTTGATTATTTCAGAGTTTTATGCTAAAAATACATTGTAGATACAGTTAATAAACAGTAAAATGCTTAAAACGAGGGAATTCAGTGAATGTGAGCGAGGTCAAATCGTAGCTCATCATGAAGATGGAACGTCTCAAAGGCAAATTGCTCAGAAAATGAAATGTTCTCGATGTGCAGTGCAAATGACTCTGAAGCACTTTAGAGAGACAAAAGATGTGAAGACAATACAAAGAACAGGCAGAGAAAAGGTTACATCACCTCGTGATGACAGATCCATCATTCGTCGGTCTCTCAGAAACAGAAGAAAAACATCGACGGAGCTCTGTGCGGACTTCAACAAAGCAAGTACTTCACAAATACCAACCAGAACTGTTAGAAGGAGGCTTGTAGAGTGCGGTCTGAAAGGCTGTAAATCCAGGAAGAGGCTAGTTGATTCAATGCCTAACCGTATAAAAGCGATAATTGATACGAAAGGAGGGTCAGCCAGATATTAAAACTAATGATATATATTGTGAAATATACCATAATCTACCATGTGCACGAGTTTCATTAACATTGAGATAGCAGAACCCCAAAACATTAAGGTGGCCTATATATATAAAATAAGCTCCCATTCACAAACACCCACACGCAACGTGGACTAAAATCTTAAGAAAGTACGAAATTACAATAATCTCAATGTCATGACTAGCGAAAGCGAAACCGGTCGACAAACACAATACTCTTTCACTTATAAAATATATCGAACCTTTGTAAACTGGGTGCATTTTCCTTCTTTTATTTTATATATATTTTTTTTTTGCATTACAACTCACCACGTGGGGATAATCGAAATTCTCCTCCTCTCTTTCTCTTATATATATATATGTGTGTGTGTGTGTGTGTGTGTATATCCACATATATCTATCTACCTATATATATATATATATATATATATATATATATATATATATATATATATATATATATATATATATATATATATATATATATATATATATATATATATATATATATGAAGTAATTCACAAATTACCAAGACGAACTATATAGAATTTACACATTTAGTTAAATATGATAAAACCATAAATGCACAAACATAGTGGGGAGTGGAGAAATTATTAATAAAATAAAATGTACAAATTAGCGAGCGATTATACTCTGTAATTGTCATATTTACTTAAACCCGGGGCGTATTTAGGAGTAAAAAAGTGCTGCTTTTGTCTGTGATACTCAAATACTTGCAGTCAAGGAGATAAAAGCTGTCCTCTTTAACATTGTCCTCCAGGATAGCACAACCAGCGCCTTGTTCATGAATCGCTGTGGTATGCCTATGAAAATCAGATACGAAGGTATCTGCGAAGAAGTTTGAAAACAAAAACACAAAGGACTAGAAATGGATGTTACAGAATCATTGGAAATGAAATGTAGTGTCTTTGTTAAGAGAGGAACTCTCTGTAGCGTAGAAAGAATAGCAGGAAAAAAAAATAGTTAAAATTTGAAAGGCTTCCTTGCAGACCTTTCACAAATGAATTCCAGAAGAGAGTACCCTTAGGAAGTTTATACATTCCAAGGGAAGTATTTATATTGAATAGTAGTGTACAAAGGGAGGGACACTGATAAATTGATAAAAACGTATACCAAAATAAAACATTCAATGCCATGGAAACCACTCAAGTACTGTATAATACTGAATATTTAGCTAAAAATATAAGCCCTTCAGCTGATTCATCTCGCGTATTTACTGAAAGTATGTAACAATATATACATCTTGACCAAAATGGAATATGTTTTTGAATTGAAAGCAGACGACATATTACAGATATCTTTTGCCTTATTACTTTATTCAAGCAATGGGATTGTCACAGAGGAATATAACAAAAATGTAACATAAAAATGCGATCAACAAATCATCCAAATAAAAGTACTCTTACAAATCCGGAAAATAATAATCGTTTCTGATTTAGACACGAGGTTAGCAATTTCGAGAGGAAGGTATTAGTTGACAGCATTGACCAGTACTTGAATGGTACGCTCGTGTATGATAAATAATGGGCAACTACGTCACTGAAATCATGACTGAAATAATGAAAGGCAAAGTTGACCCCGGAGTGATTCGAACTCAGAACGTAAAGCGCCGGAATAAATACCGCAAGTTATGTCTTCCCATATTCTAACAACTCAGCCTGTTTATGGAAACCATAATAATAATCGTTTCTAACGTAGGTTCAAGGTCAGAAATATTTTGAGGCGACAGTGGTCATAAGAACACGAATTTGAGAGGCTGAATTAGACAAAAGAATACGAATTTGGGAGGCTGAATTAGTTGATCAAAACGATCCCATTGGAGGAAATTTTGCGGGAGGGGATTAGTCGATTATATCAACCCTAGTGTTCACTGGTACATAATTTATCGACCCCGAAAAGATGAAAGGCAAGGTCGACCTCGGTGGAATTTGAACTCAGAACGTAAAGACGGACGAAATGCCGCTAAGCATTTTGTCCGGTGTGCTAACGATTCTGTCAGCTCGCCGCATTACAGAATAATAAAAAATTGTGTTTTCTTACAGATGCAAACTGCCAGAAATTTGGGAGGAAAGAGTTACTCGATTAAATTGTACACAGTACCTGACAGGGACTTTATTTTACCGGCCCCAGAGATGAAATGTAAAATTGATCTCAGCTGGATTTGAACTCAGAAAGTAGAGTCGGGAGAAATATCGCAAGGAAAGTTTTTGCGACACTCTAACGATTCCGCAAAAAAGAAAAAAAACCCAACCCCGCTCGTGTATAATAAATAATGGACTGCTCGACCTAAGGAAAATTCTAACTGGGCTCTACGTGTAAGGTCATGCGCTGTTTATCTTGATATAAGTTCATCTTGTTGCGCATATATGGTTGTGATGCATGTGCATAGTGTACCCTTACCAAACGTGAAGTCATGATCGATATGTTAGGCTTTCATCGCTTTAATAGAATACACTGCTCTCTCACTCAATAATAATTCTTTCTACTGTAAGCATAAAACCTGAAATTTGTTGGGGGAAGGGGGTCAGCCGTTTACACCGACCTCAGTGCTTGACTGATACCTATTTTATCGACTCCGAAAAGACGAAAGCAAAGTTCACCTCGACGGAATTTGAACTCAGAACGTAGAGACGGACGAAATACAGCTAATCAGTTTGCCCGGTGGGCTAACTGTTCTACCAGTAATAATAATAATTCTTTTTACTATAGGCACAAGGCCTGAAATTTTGGGGGAGGAACTTGACTGGTACCTATTTTATCGACCCTGAAAGGATGAAAGACAATGTCAACTTCCGCGAAATTTGAACTCGAAACGTAGAACCGGATGAAATGACGTTATCCATTTTGCTCGGCGTGTTAACGATTCTGCCAATAATAATGATAATAATAATAATAATAAAGAAAGAACAGTAGTCGAAAAGAAAAATAAATAATTTACAAGAAAGAAAGAAACATGAATACGAATGTTAAGCGTATTTGGAAATACGATTGGTTTTCAGATTACGGGGAGACAAAAATTTCAACAGACATAAAGAAGGATTTCATATCTAATATTACAAAAACAAAAATGCATGCAAAACACGAGTCTTTAGTACAGCTATAACTGAAATATTTCAGAATATGTAGACATACTGAAAGTTTACATAATTCAGAAAAGTACACTGAAAACTGTTAGTTAAAGAAATAGAAACAAAAAAGCGATTAGAATATCTCCGGAAAGAATCGCAAGGCGGGTTCTTCAAGTCGAATCAACTGGCAGGAAACAGAGGGGTAGAGCAAAAATAAGCTAGTTAGATAATATCCATATTCTCAGTTTGTCATGCTTGAGAATTTTGCCTAAAAGTGTAATAACAGTTTCTTCTGATAGAAACCTATGGAGGAAGTGCCTGAGAAC